>NC_142796.1:7337698-7637698 GCF_049724085.1 Artemia sp. Qi Xiang Cuo
CGCGCGCGCGCGCGCGCGCAGCGTGCGCGCGTGCGCGCGCGCGCGCGCGCGCGCGCTGCGCGCGCGCGTGCGCGCGCGCGTGCGCGCGCGCGCGCGCGCGCGCGTCGCGCGCGCGCGCGTGCGCGCGCGCGCGTGCGCGCGCGCGTGCGCGCGCGCGTGCGCGCGCGCGTGCGCGCTGCGCGCGCGTGCGCGCGCGCGCGTGCGCGCGCGCGCGTACGCGCGCGCGCGTGCGCGCGCGCGTGCGCGCGCGCGCGTGCGCGCGCGCGCGCGTGCGCGCGTGCGCGCGCGCGCGCGCTGCGCGCGCGCGCGCGCGCGCGCGCGCGCGTGCGCGTGCGCGCGCGCGCGCGCGCGCGCGTGCGCGCGCGCGTGCGCGCGCGCGTGCGCGCGCGCGCGTGCGCGCGCGCACGTGCGCGCGCGCGCGCGCGCGCGCGCGCGCGCGCGCGTGCGCGCGCGCGCGCTGCGCGCGCGCGCGCGTGCGCGCGCGCGCGCGCGCGCGCGCGCGCGCGCGCGCGCGCGTCGCGCGCGCGCGCGCGCGCGCGTGCGCGCGCGCGCGCGTGCGCGCGCGCGTGCGCGCGCGCGCGCGCGCGCTGCGCGCGCGTGCGCGCGCGCGCACGTGCGCGCGCGCGCGCGCGCGCGCGTGCGCGCGCGCGCGCGCGTGCGCGCGCGCGTGCGCGCGCGCGCGCGCGCGTGCGCGCGCTGCGCGCGCGCGCGTGCGCCTGCGCGCGCGTGCTGCGCGCGCGCGCGCGCGCGCGTGCGCGTGCGCGCGCGTGCGCGCGTGCGCGCGCGCGCGTGCGCGCACTGCGCGCGCGTGCGCGTGCGCGCGTGCACGCGTCCGCGTGCGCGTGCGCGCGCGCGCGCATGCGCGCGCGCGCGCGCGCGCGCGCGCGCGTGCGCGCGCGCGCGCGCGCGCGCGTGCGCGCGCGTGCGCGCGCGCGCGCGCGCGCGCGCGCGCGCGCGCGCGCGTGCGCGCGCGCGCGTGCGCGCGCGCGCACGTGCGCGCGCGCGCGCGCGCGCGTGCGCGCGCGCGTGCGCGCGCGTGCGCGCGCGCGCGCACGTGCGCGCGCGCACGCGCGCGCGCGCGTCGCGCGCGTGCGCGCGCGCGTGCGCGCGCGCGTGCGCGCGCGCGCGCGCGCGCGCGCGCGCGCGCGCGCGTGCGCGCGCGCGCGCGCGCGTGCGCGCGCGCGCGCGCGCGCGCGCGCGCGCGCGCGCGCGCGTGCGCGCGCGCGCGCGCGCGCGCGCGCGCGCGCGCGCGCGCGTGCGCGCGCGCGCGCGCGCGCGCGTGCGCGCGCGCGCGCGCGTGCGCGCGCGCGCGCGCGCGCGCGCGTGCGCGCGCGCGCGTGCGCGCGTGCGCGTGCGCGCGCGCGCGTGCGCGCGCGTGCGCGCGCGCGCGTCGCGTGCGCGCACGCGCGTGCGCGCGCGCGTGCGCGCGCGCGTGCGCGCGCGCGCGCGCGTGCGCGCGCGCGCGCGCGCGCGCGCGCGCGCGCGCGTGCGCGCGCGCGTGCGCGCGCGCGCGCGCGCGCGCGCGCGCGTGCGCGCGCGCGCGCGCGCGCGCGCGTGCTGCGCGCGCGTGCGCGCGCGTGCGCGCGCGCGCGCGCGCGCGCGTGCGCGCGCGCGCGCGCGCGCGCGCGCGCGCGCGCGCGCGCGCGTCGCGCGCGCGCGCGTGCGCGCGCGTCGCGCGCGCGCGCGCGCGCGCGCGCGCGCGCGCGTGCGCGCGCACGTGCCGCGCGCGCGCGCGCGCGCGCGCGCGCGCGCGCGCGCGCGCGCGCGCGTGCGCGCGCGCGCGTGCGCGCGCGCGCGCGCGCGCGCGCGTGCGCGCGCGCGCTGCGCACGCGCGCGCGCGCGCGCGCGTGCGCGCGCGCGCGTGCGCGCGCGCCGTGCGCGCGCGCGTGCGCGCGCGCACGTGCGCGCGCGCGTGCGCGCGCGCGCGTGCGCGCGCGCGCGCGCGCGACGTGCGCGTGCGCGCGCGCGCGCGTGCGACGCGCGCGTGCGCGCGCGCGCGCGCGTGCGCGCGCTGCGCGCGCTGCGCGCACGTGCGCGTGCGCGCGCGTGCGCGCACGCGCGCGTGCGCGCGCGCGCGCGTGCGCGCGCGCTGCGCGCGCGTGCGCGCGCGTGCGCGCACGTACGCACGCACGCATGCGCACGTGCGCGCACGTGCGCACGCACGTGCGACGCACGCGCACACGCGCACAGCGCTGCGCGCGCGCACGCGCAGACAGTGCGCAGGCTTGCACACACAAGGCTGCACGCGCGCACGCGCACGGGCTTGCGCACGTGCGAGCACGCGCGCGAGCACAGGCGCTGAGTGCGCGACGCGCACGAACTTGCGCACGCGCAAAGAGCTTGCGCGCACGCACGTGCTGCACGCAGGCTGCACGATGACGCAAGGCTTGCGCACGCAAGCTGCGCGCGCAGAGCTTGCGCAGGCGCGAGGCTTGCGCACGTGCAGGCTTGCGCGCTGCACGCAGGCTTGCGCGCACGCAGCAGGCTTGTGCACGCAGCGCTGCACGCAGGCTTGCACGCACAGAGCACGCACGAGCACGCGCAGGCTTGCACGCAGAGCTTGCGCAGCGCATGCAGGCGCATGCGCATGCAGCACGCGCACGCGCTTGCGCACGCGAGGCGCACGCACGCAAAGGCTTGCGCGCGCAAGGCTTGCGCGCAGGCTTACGCAGGCTCGCAGCGCACGAGGCTTGCGCACAGAAGCTTGCGCACGCACTGAGCTCGCGCTGCAAAGGCTTGCGCACGCAAAGGCTGCGCATGCGCAGCGCGCGCAGGCGCGCACGCAAGAGCTTGCGCGCAGGCACGCTGAGCGCGCGCACAGGAAGGCTTGCGCGCAGAAGCTTGCACGCAGAGGCGTGCACGCACGTAGCGCGCGCAAGGCTTGCGCACGCAGCGCGCAGGCGCGCAGGCTGCGCAAGCGCTGCGCGCAGGCTTGCGCATGCGCAAGGCTTGCGCGCGCAGAGGCGCGCGCGCAAGGGCTTGCGCGCACGCGCAGAGGCTTGCGCAGGGCTGCGCGCAGCGTGCGCGCAGGCATGCGCACGGAGGTGCGCACGCAGGCTTGCGCGCACGCACGCAGCTTGCGCGCGAGAGCGCGCAGCAAGCTGCGCGCGCGAGGCTTGCGCAGCACGGCACGCAAGAGGCTTGCGCGCGCAGGCTTGCGCGCGCATGCGCACAGCAGGCTTGCGCACGAGGCTGCGCAGAGGCTTGCGCGCAGAGCTTGCGCACGCAGAGCTGCGCGCACAGCGCGCAGGCTTGCGCACAGGCATGCGCGCACGCAAGGCTTGCGCGCACAGAGCTTGCGCACGCACAAGCTTCGAGCACGCATGCCTGAGCTTGCACGCACAAGCAGCACACGCACAAAGGCTTACACACACACAAACACACACACACACACTTACACACACACACACAGACTTACACACGCACACACACACACACACACACACACTACACGCACACACAAAACACACACACACAAAACTTACACACACAAACTTACACACAGCACACACACACACAAACTCACACACACACACACATACACACACACACAAACACACACACACAAGCTTACACACACACACACACACACACACACACACACAAAAACTTACACACACACAAAAACACACACACAAAAACTTACACACACACAAACACACACACACACACAACACACACACACACACACACAAACTTACACACACACAAACTTACACACACACAAAAACTTACACACACACACACACTACACACACACACAAAAACTTACATACACACGAAAACTCACACACACACAAAAACTTACACACACACACACACACACACAAAAACTTACACACACAAAAAAAAATTACAAACACAAAAAAACTTAAACACAAACAAAAACTTACACACACAAAAAACTTACACACACGCACACACAAACTTACACACAAACAAAAACTAACACACACAAAAAATTACACACACACAAAAAAACTTACACACACACACAAACTTACACACACACACACAAACAAACTTACAAACACACAAAAACTTAAACACACACACACACACACAAAAACTTACACACACACACAGACAACTTTACATCCAATTCACTTTAATTCTAAATTTTTTAAAATTCAGTTCCGACATTTCTCAAAGAGATGAAAAAATCTAAAGTTCTGTTCCAAATTTTTACATAGAAGACAGAAAAAGTTAGGTTAGGTTAAGTTAGGTTAGGCTAGGTTAGTCTACGTACGCGCGCGTACGTAGACTAGCCTAACCTAACTTAACCTAACCTAACTTAATCTAGTCTAACCCAACCTAACCATACACCTAACTTTTTGCCTGTCTCTCACCTAACCTAACCTAAGTGAAGCGTACGTAGGATAACCTAACCTAACTTAACCTAACCTAATCTAACCTAATTTAATCTAACCTAATTTAATCTAGCCTAACCTAACCTAATCATACTCGCCGGAAAAGGCTAGGTTAACTTATCATGAGCGCTCATGATAAGTTAACCTAACCTAACCTAACTTAAACATGGAGAAATGTTTCTATTTATTTATTAATATTTATTTATACCTAACCTAACCTATTGTTTTGGAGGTTAGATGAACGAGTTTGAATGAATGTCTTTAATACTAGAACGAGTCACTCATTTTCTAATTTAAAAATTTGAAGGGTAAATCCATAAGACAAAGGAGCTAAAATTTAATTTAAAATTTGAACAGAACTTTAAATTTTTCATCTCTTTGAGAAAAAACCAGAACTGAAGTGGAACCTTTTTATTTTCCTGGAAAAATTAGAAGAGAACTTGAACATTTTGCGCTTCATTGAGTAAATTTAGAATTAAAGTGGAACTTTTTATCTTCATGGTGAATATTCACGATCAATGTATAACTTTTTCTGTCTTCTATGTAAAAATTTGGAACAGAACTTTAAATTTTTTCATCTCTTTGAGAAAAATCGGAACTGAATTTAAGAAAATTTAGAATTAAAGTGAATTGGATGTAAAGTTGTGTGTGTGTGTGTAAGTTTTTGTGTGTGTGTATGTGTGTGTGTAATTTTTTGTGTGTGTGTGTGTAAGTTTTTGTGTGTGTGTGTAAGTTTGTGTGTGTGTGTTAAGTTTTTGCGTGTGTGTAATTTTTGTGTGTGTACGTTATTGTGTGTGTTTAAGTTTTTTTGTGTGTGTGTGTAGGTTTGTTTTTTGTGTGTGTATTTTTTTGTGTGTGTGTATGTTTTTGTGTGTGTGTGTATGTGTGGTCGTGTGGGTACGATTTTGTGTGTGTGTGTGTAAGTGTGTTTGGGTTTTTAATTTTTTGTGTGTGTGTAATTTCTTTTGTGTGTGTGTGTATTTTTTTGTGTGTGTGTATGTTTTTGTGTGTGTGTATGTTTTTGTGTGTGTGTGTGTGTGTGTATTTTTTTTTGTTTGTATAAGTTTTTGTGTGTGTGTAAGTTTTTGTGTGTGTGTAAGTTTTTTTGTGTGTGTGTTAGTTTTTGTGTGTGTGTGTGTGTGTGTAAGTTTTTGTGTGTGTGTAAGTTTTTATGTGTGTGTAAGTTTTTGTGTGTGTGTAAGTTTTTTTGTGTGTGTAAGTTTTTGTGTGTTTGTTAGTTTTTGTGTGCGTTCAAGATATTGTGTGTGTGTGTGTGTGTAAGTTTTGTGTGTGTGTGTAAGTTTTTGTGTGTTTATAAGTTTTTGTGTGCGTGTAAGTTTTTGTGTGTTTGTAAGTTTTTTTTTTGTGTGTGTAAGTTTTTGTGTGTGTGTAAGTTTTTGTGTGTGTGTAAGTTTTTGTGTGTGTGTAAGTTTTTGTGTGCGTGTAAGTTTTTGTGTGTGTGTGTTTAAGTTTTTGTGTTTGTGTTAGTTTTTTTGTGTGTGTGTTAAATTTTTTATGTGTGTTTGTAATTTTTTGCGTTTTTGTTAGTTTTTGTGTGTGTGTGTAAGTTTTTGTGTGTGTGTGTGTGTAAGTTTTTGTGTGTGTTTGTGTAAGTTTTTGTGCGTTTGTGCAAGTTTTTGTGTGTGTGTGTGTAAGTTTTTGTGTGTGTGTAAGTGTTTTTGTTTGTGTGCAATTTTTTGTGTGTGTGTAAGTGTTTTTGTGTAGGTATTCTTTTTTGTGTGTGTGTGTGTAAGTTTTTATGTGTGTGTAAGTCTTTATGTGTGTGTGAGTTTTTGTGTGTGTGTGTGTAAGTTTTTGTGTGTGTGTAAGTTATTGTGTGTGTGTAGTTTTTTTTGTTTGTGTGTGTGTAAGTTTTTTTGCTTTTGTAAGTTTTTATGTGTGTGTAAGTTTTGTGTGTGTGTAATTTTTTTTATGTGTGTGTAAGTTTTTTTGTGTGTCTAAGTTTTTTTGTGTTTTTAAGTTTTTGTGTGTGTGTAAGTTTTTGTGTGTGTGTAAGTTTTTGTGTGTGTGTAAGTTTTGTGTGTGTGTGTGTGTGTGAGTGTTTATGTGTGTGTGTAAGTTTTTGTGTTTGTGTAAGTTTTTGTGTGTGTGTGTAGTTTTGTGTGTGTGTGTGTGTGTTTGTAAGTGTGTGTGTGTGTGTGTGTGAGTTTTTGTGTGTGTGTGTTTAAGTTTTTGTGTGTGTGTGTAAGTTTTTTTGTGTGTGTAATTTTTTTTGTGTGTGTGTGTGTAAATTTGTGTGTGTGTGTGTGTAATTTTGTGTGTTTGTGTGTTTAAGTTTTTGTGTGTGTGTGTAAGTTTTTTTTGTGTGTGTGTATGTTTTTGTGTTTGTGTAAGTTTTTGTGTGTGTGTAAGTTTTTATGTGTGTCTAAGTTTTTGTTTGTGTGTAAGTTTTTTTGTGTGTGTGTAATTTTTTTTGTGTGTGTGTGTGTGTGTAAGTTTTTGTCTGTGTTTGTAAGTTTTTGTGTGTGTTTAAGTTTTTGTGTGTGTGTAAGTTTTTGTGTGCGTGTGTAATTTTGTGTGTGTGTGTGTGTAAGTTTTTGTGTGTGTGTGTGTAAGTTTTTGTGTGTGTGTGATTAAGTTTTTGTGTGTGTGTGTAAGTTTTTTTGTGTGTGTAAGTTTTTGTGTGTGTGTGTGTGTGTGTGTGTGTAAGTTTTTTTGTGTGTGTGTAAGTTTGTTTGTGTTTGTAAGTTTGTGTGTGTGTGTTAGTTTTTGTGTGTGTGTGTAAGTTTTTGTGTGTGTGTAAGTTTTTTCGTGTGGGTGTAAATTTTTTTGTGTGTATCTGTTTTTGTGTGTGTGTGTAAGTTTTTGTGTGTGTGTGTAAGTTTTTGTGTGTGTGTGTATGTTTGTGTGTGTGTGTGTATGTTTTTGTGTGTGTGTGTTAGTTTTTGTGTGTGTGTGTGTATGTTTTTGTGTGTGTGTATGTTTTTGTGTGTGTGTAAGATTTTGTGTGTGTGTGTCTGTAAGTTTTTATGTGTGTGTGAGTTTTTATGTGTGTGTAAGTGTGTGTGTGTGTGTAAGTTTGTGTGTGTGTGTGTAAGTTTTTGTGTGTGTGTGTAAGTTATTGCGTGTGTGTGTAAGTTTTTGTGTGTGTGTGTGTGAGTTTTTGTGTTTGTGTGTGTAAGTTTTTGTGTGTGTGTGAGTGTATGTTTTTGTGTGTGTGTGTGTAAGTTTTTTTGTGTGTGTGTGTAAGTTTTTGTATGTGTGTGTGTAAGTTTTTGTGTGTGTGTAAGTTTTTGTGTGTGTTTGTATGTTTTTTTGTGTGTGTATGTTTTTGTGTGTGTGTTAGTTTTTGTGTGTGTGTGTGTATGAAATTGTGTGTGTGTATGTTTTTGTGTGTGTGTAAGTTTTTGTGTGTGTGTAAGTTTTTTTGTGTGTGTGTATGTTTTTGTGTGTGTTTGTATGATTTTGTGTGTGTGTGTAAATTTTTGTGTGTGTGTGCAAGTTTTTGTGTGTGTGTGTGTGTGTAAGTTTTGTGTGTGTGTGTGTAAGGTTTTGTGTGTGTGTGTAGGTTTTGTGTGTGTGTGTATGTTTTTGTGTGTGTGTGTAAGTTTTTTTGTGTGTGTAAGTTTTTGTGTGTGTGTGTGTGAGTTTTTTGGTGTGTGTAAGTTTTTTTGTGTGTGTGTAAGGTTTGTGTGTGTTTATAAGTTTTTGTGTGTGTGTGTGTAAGATTTTGTGTTTGGGTGTGAGTTTTTGTGTGTGTGTGTGTGTGTGTAAGTTTTTTTGTGTGTGTAAGTTTTTTGTCTGTAAAAGTTTTTGTGTGTGTAAGTTTTTGTGTGTGTGTGTGTAAGTTTTTTTGTGTGTGTATGTTTTTGTGTGTAAGTTTTGTGTGTGTGTAAGTTTTTTTTGTGTGTGTACGTGTTTTCGTTCTGTTATTTTTTTTTGTGTGTGTAATTTTTTGTGGGTGATTTATTTTTTGTGTGTGGGTAATATATTTTTTTTGTGTGTGTATGTTTGTGTGTGTGTGTTAGTGTTTGTGTGTGTGTGTGTAAGTTTTTATGTGTGTTTGTGAGTTTTTGCGTGTGTGTAAGTTTTTGTGTGTGTGTGTAAGTTTTTGTGTGTGTGTGTGTGTGTGTGTGTGTAAGTTTTTGTGCGTGTGTGTGTGTAAGTTTTTGTGCGTGTGTGTAAGTTTTTGTGTGTGTGTGTGTAAGTTTTTGTGTGTGTATAAGTTTTTGTTTGTGTGTGTAAGTTTTTGTGTGTGTATAAGTTTTTGTGTGTGGGTTTAAGTTTTTGTTTGTGTGTGTGTAAGTTTTTGTGTCTGAGTAATTTTTTATGTGTGTGTTAGTTTTTGTGTGTGTGTGTGTGTAATTTTCTGTATGTGTGTATTTTTTTGTGTGCGTATATGTTTTTTTTTGTGTGTGTGTGTAAGTTTTAGTTTGTGTGTAATGTTGTATTTTTGTGTTATTTTTGTGTGTGTGTTAGTTTTTTTTTGTGTGTGTAATTTTTTGTTTGTGTTTTAGTTTTTGTGTGTGTGTAATTTTTTGTGTGTGTGTAAGATTTTTTGTGCATGTTAGTTTGTGTGTGTGTATGAGTAAGTTTTTCTATGTGTGTTAGTTTTTGTGTGTGTGTGTGTGTTATTTTTTATGTGTGTGTGTCAGTTTTTGTGTGTGTGTAAGTTTTTGTGTGTGTGTGTAATTTTGTGTGTGTGTGTGTGTTTGTAAGTTTTTGTGTGTGTGTGTGTCAGTTTTTGTGTGTGTGTGTTTAAGTTTTTGTGTGTGTGTGTAAGTTTTTGTGTGTTTGTAATTTTTTTTGTGTGTGTGTGTAAATTTGTGTGTGTGTGTGTGTGTAAATTTGTGTGTTTGTGTGTGTAAGTTTTTGTGTGTGTGTGTGTAAGTTTTTGTGTGTGTGTAAGTTTTTGTGTTTGTGTAAGTTTTTGTGTGTATGTAAGTTTTTGTGTGTGTGTGTAAATTTTTGTGTGTGTAAGTTTTTTTGTGTGTGTTAGTTTTTTTTTGTGTGTGTGTGTGTGTAAGTTTTTGTGTGTGTGTAAGTTTGTCTTTGTGTGTTATTTTATTTTTTTGTGTTAGTTTTTGTGTGTGTGTGTTATTTTGTGTGTGTGTGTGTGTAAGTTTGTGTGTGTGTTTGTGTAAGTTTTTGTGTGTTTGTGTTTAATTTTTTGTGTGTGTGTTTAAGTTTGTGTTTGTGTGTATGTTTTTTTGTCTGTTTGTTTTTTTTTGTGTGTGTGTGTTTGTTTTTGTGTGTGTGTGTAAGTTTTTGTGTGTGTGTAAGTTTTTGTGTGTGTGTAAGTTTTTGTGTGTGTGTAAGTTTTTGTGTGTGTGTAAGTTTTTGTGCGTTGGTGTTAGTTTTTGTGCGTGTGTAAGTTTTTGTGTGTGTGTAAGTTTTTTTGTGTGGGTGTTAGTTTTTGTGTGTGTGTGTAAGTTTGTGTGTGTGTGTGTAAGTTTTTGTGTGTGTAAGCGTGTAAGTTTTTGTGTGTGTGTGTGTAAGTTTTTTTGTGTGTGTAAGTTTTTGTGTGTGTGTAAGTTTGTGTGTGTGTGTGTGTGTAAGTTTTTGTGTGTGTCTGTAAGTTTTTGTGTGTGTGTAAGTTTGTGTGTGTGTGTAAGTTATTGTGTGTGTGCGTAAGTTTTTGTGTGTGTGTGTAAGTTATTGCGTGTGTGTGTAAGATTTAGTGTGTGTGTGTGTGAGTTTTTGTGTTTGTGTGTGTAAGTTTGTGTGTGTGTGTGTGTGTAAGTTTTTGTGTGTGTGTGTGTATGTTTTTTTGTGTGTGTGTGTAAGTTTTTGTGTGTGTGTGTGTAAGTTTTTGTGTATGTGTAAGTATTTTTGTGTATGTGTTAGTTTTTGTGTGTGTGTGTAAGTTTTTGTGTGTGTGTAAGTTTTTGTGTGTGTGTGTGTAAGTTTTTGTGTGTGTTTAAGTTTTTTTGTTTGTTAGTGTTTTTGTGTGTGTGTAAGTTTGTTTGTGTGTGTGTAATTTTTTATTATTTTTTTTTAGTTTTTTTGTGTGTGTGTAATTGTTTGTGTGTGTGTGTATGTTTTTGTGTGTGTGTGTGTATGTTTTTGTGTGTGTGTGTAATTTTTTGTGTTTGTGTGATTTTTTGTGTGTGTGTGTAAGTTGTTGTGTGTGTGTGTAAGTGCGCGTTTTTTTGTATGTTTTTGTGTGTGTGTGTGTGTAATTATGTTTATGTGTTTGAGTTTTTGTTCGTGTGTGTGTAAGGTTTGTGTGTGTTTATAAGTTTTTGTGTGTGTGTGTGTAAGATTTTGTGTTTGGGTGTGAGTTTTTGTGTGTGTGTGTGTGTGTAAGTTTTTTTGTGTGTGTAAGTTTTTTGTCTGTAAAAGTTTTTGTGTGTGTAAGTTTTTGTTTGTGTGTTTGTAAGTTTTTTTTTGTGTGTGTAATTTTGTTTGTGTGTGTTGGTGTTTGTGTGTGTGTGTGTAATTTTTTGTGTGTGTGTGTGTATGTTTTTGTGTGTGTGTGTATTTTTTTGTGTGTGTGTATGTGTGTTTGTGTTTGTGAGTTTTTGTGTGTGTGTGTAAGTTTTTGTTTTTGTGTGTGTGTAAAGTTTTGTGTGTTTGTGTGTATGTGTGTATGTTTGTGTGTGTGTGTAAGTTTTTGTGTGTGTGTTAGTTTTTTTGTGTGTGTGTAAGTTTTTGTGTGTGTGTGTGTGTAAGATTGTTTGTGTGTGTGTGTGTGTGTGCAAGTTTGTGTGTGTGTAAGTTTTTGTGTGTGTGTGTAAGTTTTTGTGTGTGTAAGTTTTTTTTGTGTAATTTTTTTTTGTGTAAGTTTTTTGTGTGTGTGTGTAAGTTTTTGTGTGCGTGTGTAAGTTTTTGTGTGCGTGTAAGTTTTTGTGTGTCTGTAAGTTTTTGTGTGTGTGTGTAAGTTTTTGTGTGTGTGTGTAAGTTTTTGTGTGTGTAAGTTTTTTTTTGTGTAATTTTTTTGTTGTGTAAGTTTTTTGTTTGTGTGTGTAAGTTTTTTTGTGCGTGTGTAAGTTTTTGTGTGAGTGTAGGTTTTTGTGTGTGTGTAAGTTTTTGTGTGTGTGTGTAAATTTGTGTGTGTGTGTGTAAGTTTTTGTGTGTGTGTGTGTGTGCAAGTTTTTGTGTGTGTGTGTGTGTGTGTGTGTGTGTGTGTAAGTTTTTGTGTGTGCCCATTTTGAAGTTTGAAAATATTTATATTATTTGGAAAAATACAAATGATCAATAACTAATTTCTTTTTCATTGAGAAAATTCCGAATAGAACTTGAACTTTTCTTCACTTCGTTGAGAAAATTAGAAATTGAACTAGAACTTTTTGTCTTCCGGGAAAATATTCACAGGTATGCTATAGCTTTTTCTATCTACTATGGAAAAATTTAAAATAGAACTTTAAATTTCTTTATGTCTTTGGTGAACTTAAAACTGAAGTGGAAGATTTTTATTTTCTCTGGAGAAATTACAATTGGAGTGTGTTCTTTGGTAAAATTCAGAAGAGAACTTGAACTTTTCTATCTTCCGTGAAAAATTAGGAACAGTATTTAAAATTGTTTCATCTCTTTGAGAAAAATTTGATCCGAAGTGAAAATTTTTTATATTATTAGGAAAAAATAGAATTGATTAATAAATAATTTCTTTTTCATTGAGGAAATTCAGAAGAGAACTTTTATTTTTCTTCACTTCATTGAGAAAATTTAAAATTGAAATAGAACTGCTTATCTTCCGAGAAAATATTCGCAACAATGATATAGCCTTTTCTATCTACTAAGTAAAAATTTAGAATTTGTAAAATTGGTTTAAGAAGGATATTAAGAAAAGAACTTGTTCTGAAAAGATATAATAAAGCCTTTTGAAAAGTATTGCTTGATCTATGGGGTGTGCAAAAAGTCGTAAAGTTGTGGGGGAAAAGATGACTACTTCAACTTGTAAAATTGGTTTAGGAAGGACATTAAGAAAAAATCTTGTTGTGAAAAGATGTAATAAAGCCTTTTGAAAAGTATTGCTTGATGTTTTGGTGTGCAAAAAAGTCGTGAAGTAAAGTTGTGGGGAAAAAGATAAGTACTTCAACTTGTAAAATTGGTTTAGGAAGAAAATTACGTCAAGAACTTGTTCTGAAATACCTTTGAAAAGTATTGCTTGATGTTGGGGTATTCAAAAAGCCTTATAGTAAAGTTGTGGGGGAAAAGATGAGTACTTCAACTTGTAAAATTGGTTTAGGAAGGACATTACGTAAAGAACTTGCTCTGAAAAGATATAATAAAGCCTTTGAAAAGTATTGCTTGATGTTGGGGTATGCAAAAAAGTCGTAAAGTAAAGTTGTGGTGAAAAAGATAACTACTTCAACTTGTAAAATTGGTTTAGGAATGACATTAAGAAAAAAACTGGTTCTGAAATGCATTTGAAAAGTATTGCTTGATGTTGGGGTATTCAAAAAGTCGTTAATTAAAGTTGTGGGGAAAAAGATGGGTTCTTCAACTTGTAAAATGGGTTTAGGAGGGATATTAAGAAAAGAACTTGTTCTGAAATGCTTTTTGAAAAGTACTGCTTGCTGTTGAGGCATTCAAAAAGCTGTAAAGTAAAGTTGTGGTGGAAAAGATGAGTACTTCAACTTGTAAAATTGGTTTAGGAATGTCATTACGTAAAGAACTTGTTCTGAAAAGATATAATAAAACCCTTTGAAATGTGGGGGCCCTTCTCTGTCTCAAGTGCACAAAAAAGTATTAAAAAATGGGGAAGGGGCTCTTTTGGGGGGCCCGGGGGCCCTTTGGGGTCCGGAGGGCCCTTTGGGGGGGTGGTCCTTTGGGAGCCCGGGGGACCTTTGGGGGCTGGGGGCTTCCTACGGGGGGGGGGTTAGGGGATCGGAGCCCTTTGGGGTTGGGGTAGAGGACCTCGCAACACTGTTCAAATAGAACTTGTGTATTATAACGACCACAGAGTTTCACCATCAAATCCTCTTCTAAAATCATCTTTTAAAATGTCTCTAACTGTTTTGCCGAAATAATTCCCTAAAATGTCCAAAACGGTTTCGCCCAAATAACCCCTAAACGCAATTTCTGCGTGTTCCTTTTGTTTTTGGCATTCCTGCGCTGTCACATTTGAAATTACTAAGAAACCCTTTCCCGCGTTAATCTCTTCATCTCATAAATGTTTCTAGCTACACCATTAAGGTTTCGTTAGAATACCAATTTATCTCTCCGCCTTAAAGATCAGTGAAGCCATATTTAAAAATAGAATTTCTATCTCTTTAGACTCCCGCATAATTCCAAGATAACAAGTGAGGTCATTTCTAATTCCTGACACTAAAGATCAACGAAGCCTTATTTAAGAATAGTATATTAATTTTTCTCTCTGACCTAAAGAGCGTTTATCCCTCAGACCTAAGATCAAAGAATCCATACTTGTTTCTTTATTCCCCTTTTCGTAAATCGATAATTCCCCTAGCGATTGTGTAAATCAAGTTCTCAGAAATTCTCTCCCCTTTCGTGAATCAATAATTCCCCTTAGAAACAACAAATTAATTCCTTTCTTGACAAATCAATCAACCTTGACATCATCCGCCAGACATTAAAAAACTTTGCCCAGACACAATTCTCCTGGACGAACACCAAAGACATTAATAAAATTCGCCTGGAAACGATTCTCCTGGACGAACTCCAAAGACATTAATAAACTTCGCCCGGAGACAATTCTCCTTGGAAATACATCAAAGTGAAAAAAATCCTGTTTTTCCATTCTCACTGACGAAAACCATAAACAGGTTATGTTTCATGTGTCATGTGTCAGGTGTCGTGTGTCATGTGTCATGTGTCATGTGTCATGTGTTTGGTGTCATGTGTCATGTGTCATTTGTCTGGTGTCATGTGTTCTGTGTCATGTGTCATGTGTAACCTATGCCCATATATGGAACCCCGTCATGAGTCCTAGATCAATTCACTTCCCCTTCGATTACGCAATCAATTTCTCAGAAATCCATTTCCCCTAGGGACTCTATGCCCATATATGGTGCCCCATCACGAGCTCATGAGGTTTGGTTATGTTACGCAATCAATCTCTCGGAAACGTGTTCTCCCTGGGGATTCCATGCCCATAGATCTCTTCCCCACCTTCCCCTTAGAAACAACAAATTAATTTCCCTTTCTTGAATCAATAATTCCCCTTAGAAACAACAAATTAATTCCCCTTTCGTGAATCAATAATTCCCCTTAGAAACAACAAATTAGTTCCCCTTTCGTGACAAATCAATCAACCTTGACATCATGTCAGACATTAATGAACTTCGCCCGGAAACAATTCTCCTGGAAGAACTCCAAAGACATTAATAAACTTCGCCCCGGAGACAATTCTCCTTGGAAATACATCAGACATTAATAAACTGTGCCCGGAGACATTTCTCGGAAACGTGTTCTCCCTGGGGATTCTATGCCCATATATGGAGTCCCCGTTGAACTGACAGCACAGGTGTTCTCCCTAGGGACTCTATGCCCATATAAGGAGCCCTGTTCGGAGTCAATAAGGCCTTTCTACTAGTGGTTCAGTTGCACGATGGTTCAGTTACGCGAGGGTTCAGTTTCAAGATGGTTAAGTTGCACGGTGGTTCAGTTGCACGGTGGTTCAGTTGCACGGGGGTTCAGTTACACGGGGATTCAGTTAAGTGGGGTTGAGTTGCACGAGTGTTTAGCTAAATGGGATTCAGTTGCCTGGTGGTTCAGTTACACGAAGGTTCAGTTTCACAGGGGTTTGGTTATACATGAGCTCGGTTGCACGGTGGTTCAGTCACACGATGGTTCAGTTACACGGTGGTTCAGTTACAGGAGTTAAGTTGCCTTTCGTTCAGTTACACGGTGGTTCAGTTACACGGACATCAAAATTCTGTTAGCCGTTTTAGACTACGTGCATATTTTGGAACGAATGCGTCACCACGCGGCATTACTGTCTTTGCAACTGGAGCAACTGCAAAATATTTTGACGATTTTAAATCGATTGGCTGTCTCAGAATCTTCACTCGACGGTTTTTAGCACCTTTTGTCCAAAATTTTTATTTTTCGCCACGAGAAAGACTAAAAACACTACTTTTCTGCGGCACAATCTTCTTTTTTACTTGAAAATTCAATAGAACTTTTAATGTTTTAAAGAGCCTTGTCCTGATGTCCTAGGTCCATTGGTTCTATACAATCACCCCTGAAGGAAAAACAACAACATAAATTAACACGAATCCGTGATCATCCTTCTCGGAGAAACAATATAAGATTTAATATTCTTGCAGATGGGAGTTCGCGAATTCGTAGGCTAAATTTGATGGTGGTATTTTCCATCAAAATCATCCCCCCTACCCCTCTTTTTGGAGTATTTTCCCGTTTATCATAAATGGAGCAAATTTTCTCCGACGCTTAACTTTGTTTTGACTAACTTTAAACCTAATGATTCTATATATTTGAAATCATAGGAGCGCATTAGCGCTGCCTAAGTAAAGAGCAATGTGCGTACATCGTATTATTTATTTATTTTTAATTTTTGGGGTATTTATGTTTTTTTCTTGTTTTTTTTACCAGGGCACTTTGTATAGAAGGGGTTGTCATAGAAACTTCAAAAGGGCTCATTTGATTTGAGAAAGGGTTAGTGCCCTTTTTAATAGTCGAATGTGATTGGTGTGCAGCCAGCCCCCCCCCTCTCCCCCACGCACATTATTTCTCTAAACACATCCAATTAAAATTTTCAGATATCCATTTTGTTCAGCGTAGTTGAAAGACCCAGAAATAGACCCCGGCGCCGCGCCGATGAGGGAAGACCGGCAGCGACGGGGCCAAAAAGAGCACGCCGCGCCACTGGTAAGATGTCGGCGGCGCGCCGCCGGGGTGATCAATGTTGACCACAGACATTAATGTTTTCATCAGTGTTTCTCAAATCACAGCTTAAATTTACAACAGATTTGAGCCTATTCATGAGTTCGAAAATTCACAATTCACTGGCTGGAAACTGGTCTTCTTTGTTATTCATCAAGAGAAGTAGAAATGTGGTAGAAACGAAATGGATGTGGCGTTTCAGAACCCTTGCCTAATACGAGTAGTTGAAGTATCTATTAGCTATGTATTCTGAACATAAATAATTATCAAAATTAGTAGTTTTTTTCATCGAGCATTACTGCATATACAACTTCAAATACCGTATCAGAAAATTCGTCAGTTATCTGGGTAAAAACTTTGAATATAACTTTGAACTTAGAAGCATAATTTTTTCATAATACCCTTTGCCTATATCTGTTTTGTCACCTTTAAAACAGTTGAAATGGGCGACTTTGATACTGATTGTTTTTTTTTTTGCTCTTTTGGATTCTTAAAAAGACTTCTTGTATTAAAAACTGGTTTTCAATTACAATTAGAAAAAAAATCCATTTTAAAGTTTTTTGGCTTCTTTATAAAATATATTTCATGTAGGCTAAGGCTGAACTGCTGATTTTTATTGCTTTTGGCTGCTCTTTTAGATATTCTTCGTTTTTTTTTTCTTTTGGGGATTCATTCCAAGTTATAAATTGATAAATACCTAATATCAGTCAAATTATAAACTGCATCTAAAAGGAGTAAATTTATCAAATTGAAAAAATACATGATGAACATTTCAATTACAATCAAACAGTTTGTGGTAACGAACTGTAAGTAAGGAGCGACCCGGCTCAATGGTAACCGAAACTCTAGAAAACGGGTTTTTGATACCAATAGATACATCAGAAGAATCAGATTTCAATGCTGAATTCAAATATATAACTTTCATCAAGTTTAGTCCTACCCATCCAAAGTTACGCGCCTGAGAAATTGGGAAGATCGGGGGTTAATTGGGAAGATCTTTCCATGAAGGAAGTTTTCATGGGAAAAGGGACATTGCTATGAAGGGGGCGCCGGATTTCCCAGCATTATTTAAAAAAAAAGATCAGAAATAGGATTTCCCAGCATTATTAAAGAAAGAGATCAGAAATTAAATAAAAAAAAACAAGTTTTCCAACTGAAAATAAGGAGTAACATCAAAACTTAAAACGAACAGAAAATATTACGTGTATGATTGGTTTTACCCCCTAGTCAATAATTTGCTATTTACGTCAAAGGTATTTTATTGCTGTCATAACATATATTTATCCTAAGTAACGGTCTTTATTATTAATTGGTCATTTTAAAAGAATTGGAAAAAAATTTTAAATTTAGCTCAAAGAGAGAAGTCTTGACTAGAGGGCGAACCTCCTAATATATGTATTAAAAATATATGAATATAGAAGTTCGTTACGTAAGTTAATTCGTAAGTTACGTATATTTATTACTAATAAAAGCGTTCGTAAATAAAATTAAACAAGTTTCGAGAAAGCCATTTAACCAAATTAAAGTAAAATTAATATACAAATTTTGTTTTAATTATTCATGTACGGTGAGCTAAAATCAAAACCTGCATTAATTCAAAAACGTTCAAAAATTAAATAAAAAAAAACTAGTTTTTTTAACTGAAAATAACTAATGAACGACGTTAAAACTTAAAACGAACAGAAATTATTCCGTATATGAAAGGGGCTGTCCCCTCCTGAACGCCTCGCTCTTTACGGTATAGTTTGACTTTCTCACAACTCTTATTTTTTTAAACAATAAAAAACTTTAGCGTAAAGAGCGAGGCGTTGAAGAGGGGAAAGCCCCTTTCATATACGGAATAATTTCTGTTCGTTTTAAGTTTTATCGTCGTTCCTTACTTTCAGTTTAAATAAATTGTTTTTTTTTATTTAATGAAAAAAAAAGCACTTAATGGTTTATTCGGTATGAAGAAAAATTAAATGCCAGCTATTTTCTGGCAAAAATGAAAAGGTCATCCGTTTTAAATGTAATAAATGAAATAATATGCAGACTTAAGTAGCTCCAGGAAGATGTTGAGATTTTCATGCTAGTTCGTCACTTTTAATCCAAGCAAAATGTTAGGACACTTAGTATCAGTTATCGAGTTTAAGCTTTGATTTCAAATTTCTAACAAAAATTACCAAATTTAAGAAAGTCGCAACAATAAGTCACCTGTGGTCAAAATACTCAAAGACTCCTCTTAGATTCCCACCCAGGCTCAAAGCTTCTGCTATGGTCATTTCCATGGAAATCTCCAAAGAGTTTCTTTTTAAAATAGCTTTCAAGCGTAGTTAGGGATATGTAGCCTTTTCTGCTTTTCTTCAAAGCTTTGAAAAAAGTGTTCTAATATTCCATATGTTACATTTGATATATTTGTGCATATGTTTGGTCATCATTCGAGGGTTGATCGAACTTTTTAAACCACTGTAGATACCTAAGAGCGTTGCAACATCTAGTACCCTGAGGTCATAAGACTGTCAAAGACTCCTCCTTGAACCTCCCAAATTGAAAACTTTTATTATGACCTGGTCTTCTAATGTAACTTGGGCACTGGACCAAGGGCACCATTGTCACTCGAGCGCAACGTTAGGTGGGAATGTCGATATCGCTTTCGGCACACCAATTCGTTTTAGTGTGAATCTGTCTGGTACTTATGAATGAATGTTTTCAAATTAAACCCGTTTCATCAATAAGAAAAAAAACGGGTTGGACGCATATGTCCCTTTCCCTTTGGACGATAAAACCATGCAAGTGTTGTATCAAGTATAACTCAGGAAAATCTTGTTAATTTTTGTCAACTTTTCAACTTTTTGGCATCCCTGCTTTCGAAAAAAAAAAATCAAGGTACTATCACTTAAATATAATAACTCCCTAGGCCCACCCCCCTATGGAGACAATCTTGTTAGGACACTGTCTCTGCTTTAAATAAAAAAAAAATAATTAACTGATTGGCATCCCGGCTTTAAAGAAAAATCGCGGTATTATCATTTAAATCTGATAGCTCACTACCCCCCCTCCCCTCTGGATACCACCTTGATAAAATGCCGTCTCTGCTTTAAATTAAAAAAAATTAACTTTTTGGGATCCGTGCTTTCAATAAAAAAAAATTCGAGATATTATAGTTTAAATGTAATACCCCCTACCCCCCCCCCTCTGGATACCACCTTGATAGGATACCGTCTCAGCTTTCATTAGAAAAATAAGCTACTTCATAATTAACTAGGTCACTTTATGGTTCAAACAAATACGCGAAATAACGTTAAGCGGCTTAGTGTTTCTTGAAAAAAATTGAGGGTACGAGTAAAGGGGTTCAATGACAGCAACAAAAATGTCGAAATTATTCAGATATATCTCAAATTAATGGAAAACTGAGAGTAATATTTGCCGCGGCATTCAATACGATCCAAAGAGGCTAATTAAAAGGGAGCACACACAAAACCAAAATTAGGCCTGTAGCCTATGAGAAATCGCAAAATATCCAAGACAATGAACAAGTCTTAATGGGGGGCCCTGCGTCTATCAAAATATTTCAATGGTTTCCCAGGGAATTTGATATCATTTTCTTCTGTATCCACTTTAAATGAAAAAAATAATTATCATTTTGGCATCCCTGCTTTCAACAAAAAAAATAAGGTATTATCACTTAAAAATGATAGCCACGTTCTATAATTCTATTCAACTTGAAAATAAAATTCTTGACTACGAACGATGTTAGAAAAAGCGAATGTAAAACTAGATTCGAAACGATTTAAACTCATCAAACAGTTCGTGGTAACGAACTGTAAGTAAGGAGCGGCCCGGCTCAATGGTAACCGAAACTCTAGAAAACGGTATTTTGATACAAATAGATGCATCAAAAGAATTAGATTTTAATGTTGATTTCAAATATATAAGTTTCATCAAGTTTAGTCCTACCCATCAAAAGTTACGCGCCTGAGAAAATTTGGCTGACTTTCGAAATAAGGGGGAAAGACCCCCTAAAAAATATAGAACCTTAATGAAAATCAGACCATCATATTCAGCGTATCAGAGAACCCTACTGTAAAGGCTTCAAGCTCTTATCTACAAAAATGTGGAATTTTGCATTTTTTGCCAGAAGAAAGATCACGGGTGCGTGTTTATTTGTTTGTTTGCTTTGTTTTTTTTTTCTTTTTCCCAGGGGTGATCGTATCGACCCAGTGGTCCTAGAATATCGTGGGAGGGCTCATTGGAATGGAAATTAAAAGTTCTAGTGCCCTTTTTAAGTGACCAAAAAAAATGGAGGGCAACTGGGCCCCCTCCCACGCTCATTTTTTTCCGAAAGTCACCCGATCAAAATTTCGAGATAGCCATTTTTTCAAAGTGTTTCAAAATAATATAGGCATTTCGTTCAGGATGAATCACTACCCCGAAGTTCTTAGGGGGAGGGCTGAAATTTATGCTTTATTAGCTTCAACCAGCGTTAACATACAGTATTGGTTATTGGGAAGTATACATACGCCATCAGAGGAGATTTTTTCTGGTAGGGGGGGGGGGGGGTTGGTCTTGGGTTATGTAGGAGGATCTTTCCATTGGGGAAGGGACATTGCTATGAAGGGGACGCCGGACTTCCCAGCATTATTTAAAAAAAGATCAGAAATTAAATATTAAAAAAACAAGTTTTTCAGCTGCAACAGCAGCAACATCAAAACTTTAAACGAACAGAAAATATTACATATATGATTGGTTCACCACCTACTCAATACCTCGCTCTTTAAGCCTAAGATTTTTTAGTACTTTCATAAGAGCTATTTATTCTAAGTAATGGCCTTTTTGATTAAGCGGTAATTTTTAAAGAATCTGAACAAAATTCGAACTTTAGCTTAAAGAGCAAGGTATTCACTAGGGGGCAAACCCCCTAATATACGTTTAAAAATAGATGAATATAGAAGTTCGTTACGTAAGTTAATTCGTAAGTTACGTACATTTATTACTAATAAAAACGTTCGTAGATAAAATCAAACAAGTTTTGAGAAAGCGATTTAACGAAATAAAAGTAAAATTAATATTCAATTTTTTTTTGATTATTCATGTACGGTGAGCCAAAATCAAAACCTGCATTAATTCAAAAATTAAATAAAATAAATAAGTTTTTTTAACTGAAAGTAAGGAACGACGTTAAAACTTTAAACGAACAGAAAGTATCCCGTGTATGAAAGAGGATGTCGCCTCCTCGACGCCTCGTCCTTTATGCTAAAGTTTTTTATTGTTTTAAAAAATAAGGCTGTGAGACAGAGTCAAACTTTAGCGTAAAGAGCGAGGCGTTGAGGAGGGGACAGCCCCTTTCATATACGGAATAATTTCTGTTCGTTTTAAGTTTTAACGTCGTTCCTTACTTTCAGTTAAAAAAACTTACTTTTTTTTTATTTAATTTTTTATAAAGACGATACTGTATTTTTGTCAACATATGAAGAACTGTGTATATTGCAATATTTGTAATAGCATATTGCATCTGTCTGGTGTTTAAGCAAAGTAACAAAAGAGACGAAAATTAATGAACAAGAGAGTAGTGAAGAATTATGAGTAGAAAGGGGGTACGAGCCCCACGATTCACCCCTGCTGCCACCTACAACTTTTTTTAATGCTGACGGGGCACCAAATATGGGCATAGCCTCCCTAGGAAGAACACGTGGTTAATGGGATCAATGACCTCTTTTTCCAAGGTCGATTTATTTGCTGTCAATCATTAATCAAATTGTTTCCGGGGAAGTTAATTAATGTCTGAGAGATGACGTCAAGTTAATTAATATCGTTGGAGTTCGACCAGAATTGTTTCCGGGACAAAGTTTATGATCACACGTGACAGATGATGTCATAGTTGATTGATTGACACGAAAGGTCAATTAATTTGCTGTTTCTAATGGCAATTATTAATTCACGAAAGGGCAATTTATGCTTTGTTTCTAAGGTCACTTATTTAGTGACACGATAGGGGAATTAATTTGCTTTTTCTACGGGGACTTATTAATTCACTAAAGTGGAATTAATTCGTTGTTTCTAAGTGAACTTATTGATTAAAAAAAGGGGACTAAATTTGTTGTTTCTAAGGGGAATTATTGATTCAAGAAAGGGGAATTAATTTGTTGTTTCTAAGGGGAATTATTGATTCAAGAAAGGGGAATTAATTTTTTTTTTCTAAGGGGAAGGTGGGGAAGAGATATATTGATTGCGTAATCGAAGGGAGAGAATTCCCGAGAAATTGATTACATAATCGGTAGAACCCTATCAGGAGCTCGTGACGGGACTCCATTTATGTGCATAGAATAACGTAATCAACTAAGACAAATGGATTTCTGAGAAATTGACTACATAATCGGTAGAACCCTATCAGAAGGTCATGACGGGAGTCCATATATGGGCATAGAATGACGTAATCGACTAGGAGAGTTGGATTTCTGAGAAATTGATTACAAAATCGGTAGAACCCTATCAGAAGGTCATGACGGGAATCCATTTATGGGCAGAGAATGACGTAATCGACTAGGACAGTTGGATTTCTGAGAAATTGATTACATAATCGGTAGAACCCTATCAGAAGGTCATGACGGGGGTCCATATATGGGCATAGAATGACGTAATCGACTAAGACAATTGGATTTCTGAGAAATTGATTACATAATAGGTAGAACCCTATCAGGAGGTTCTGACGGGAGCAAGTTACTTTCTTAATGTCCCTCCTAAACCCATTTTCCAACTTGAAGTACTAATCTTTTTCACCTACAACTATACTTTACAGCTTTTTGGTTACCTCAACACCAAGAAATACTTTTCAAAGACCATTTCAGAGCAAGTTCCTTTCTTAGTGACCATCCTAAACCCATTTTACAATTGAAGTACCCATCCTTTTAGCTTAGAGTTTTAGTTTGGTTTAGTTTTAGTTAAAAGTTTAGAGTTTTTAGCTTAGTCTTAGCTTAGAGTTTTTGTTAGAGTTCTAGTTTAATTTAGTTTTAATTAAGAGTTTAGAGTTTTTAGCTTAGAGTCTTAACGTAGAGTTTTTTTGTTAGAATTCTAGTTTAGTTTAGTTTAGTTACAGTTAAGAATTTAGCGTTTTAGCTTAGGTTAGGTTAGGTTAAGTTAAGTTAGGTTAGGTTACGTTCGCCTACGTACGCGCGCGTACGTAGGCTAACCTAACCTAACCTAACTTAACCTAACCTAACATAACTTAATCTAGCCTAACCTAACCTAACCTAACTTAAACATGGAGAGATGTTTACTAGCTAATCTAACCTAACGTAACTTAGCTAACCTAACCAAACTTACCTATGCTGACTTAACCTAACCTAATCTAACCTAACTTAATCTAGTCTAACCTAACCTAACCATACTCGCCGGAAAATCCTCAACCCTAACTAAAACTCCAATCTAAGACTTTAAGGTAACCTAACCTAACCATACTAACCTAACTTATTAACTAATTAAGCTAACCTAATCTAACCTAGCTTAAACGTGGAGAAACCTAACCTCTAACCTAACCTATCCTAATCTAACCTATGGTTTTGGTATTTCTATGCAATATTGTGTAATTTTGTGGTTATGCTAGTTTAGACTAAACTTCAACTCTAACTAAATCTCTAAGCTAAGATTTTAGGCTAAACCTCTAAGCTATAACTATTAACTAAAAATAAACTAAACAATAACTCTAAATAAAACTCTTAGCTAAGACTCTAAGATAAAACTATAAACTATTAACTATAACTAAACTAAACGAAACTTCAACCCTATCTAAAACTCTAATCTAAGACTTTAAGGTAAAACTCAAAACTCTTAACTAAAACTAAACTAAACTAGAACTCTAAATAAAACTCTAAGCTAAGACTTTAAGGTAAAACTCCAAACTCTTAACTAAAACTAAACTAAGCTAGAACTCTAACTAAAACTCTAAGCTAAGACTCCAAGCTTAAACTCCAAACCCTTAACTATAACTAAACTAAACTTCAACTCTACGTAGAACTCTAAGCTAAGACTCTAAGGTAGAACTCTAAACTCTTAACTAAACTAAACTAGAACTTCAACAAAAACTCTAAGCTAAGACTCTAAGATAAAACTCTAAACTCTTAACTAAAACTAGACTAAACTAGAACTCTAAGTAAAACCCTAAGCTAAGACTCTAAGCTAAAAACTCTAAATTCTTAACTATGACTAAACTAAACTTCAACTTCAACAAAAACTCTAAGCTATGGTTCTATGATAAAACTCTAAACTCTTAACTAAACTAAACTAGAACTCTAACAAAAACTCTAAACTATGACTCTAATCTAAAAACTCTAAATTCTTAACTATTACTAAACTAAACTTCAACTCTTACTATAACTCTAAGATAAGACTCTAAGCTAAAACTCCAAACTCTTAACTAAAACTAAACTAAACTAGAACTCTAACACAAACTATAAGCTAAGACTCTAAGCTAAAAACTCTAAACTCTTAACTAAACTAAACTAGAACTCTAACAAAAACTCTAAGCTAAGACTCTAAGCTAAAATTCTAAACTCTTAACTAAAACTAAACTAAACTAGAAATCTAACAAAAACTCTAAGCTAAGACTCAAAGGTAAAACACCAAAATCTTAACTAAAACTAAACTAAACTAGAACTCTAACAAAAAATATAATGTAAGGGTATATGACAAAACTCTAAACTCTTAAATAAAACTAAACTAAACTATAAATCAAAATAAAACTCTAAGCTGAGTCTCTAAGGTAAAACACAAAACTATTAACTAAAACTAAACTAAACTATAACTCTAACGAAAACTCTAAGCTAAGACTCTAAGCTAAAAAACTCTAAACTCTTAACTAAAACTAAACTAAAACTCTAAGCTATGTCTCGAAGGTAAAACTCCAAACGCTTAACTAAATCTAAAATAAACTAGAACTCTAACAAAAACTCTAAGCTAAGACTCTAAGATAAAACTCTAAACTCTTAACTATTACTAAACTAAACTTCAACTCTAACAAAAACTCTAAGCTAAGACTCTAAGCTAAAAACTCTAAACTCTTAACTAAAACTCAACTAAACTAGAACTTCAACAAAAAATCTAAGCTAAGACTCTAAGCTAAAAACTCTAAACTCTTAACTAAAACTAAAATAAACTACAACTCTAACAAAAACTCTAAGTTAAGACTCTAAGCTAAAATTTTAAACTCATAACTAAAACTAAACTAAACTAGAGCTCTAAATAAAACTCTAAGCTAAGACTCTAAGGTAAAACACTAAACTGTTAACTAAAAGTAAACTAAACTAGAACTCTAACTGAAACTTAATGGTAAAATATCAAATTCTTAACTAAAATTAAACTAAACTAAAACTCTAACAAGAACTCTAAGCTAAGACTCTAAGGTAAAACTCTAAACTCTTAACTAAAACTAAACTAAAGTAGAAATCTAACAAAAACTCTAAGCTAAGACTCAGCTAAAAGTCGAAACTCTTAACTATAACTTAACCAAACTATAATTTTAAGTAAAACTCTAAGCTATGACTCTAAGCTAAAAATCTAAATTCTTAACTGTAACTAAACTAAACTTTAACTCTAACTAAAACTCTAAGCTAAGACTCTATGGTAAAACTCTAAGCTCTTAGCTAAAACTAAATTAAACTAGAACTCTAAATAAAACTAAGCTAAGACTCTAAGCTAAAAACTCTAAACTCTTAACTAAAACTAAACTAAACTATAACTCTAATTAAAACTCTATGTCTAAGATAAAACTCTAAACTAAAACTAAACTAAACTAGAACTTCAACATAAACTCTAAACTAAGACTCTAAGCTAAAAACACTAAACTCTTAACTAAAACTAAACTAAACTAGAACTCTAAGCTGAGACTCTAAACTAAAACTCTAAACTCTTAAGTAAAACTAAAGTAAACTAAAACTCTAAGCTAGGTCTCTAAGGTAAAACTCCAAACTCTTAACTATAACTAAACTAAACTAGAACTCTAACAAAAACTCTAAGCTGAAACTCTAAGTTAAACCCTAAACTCTTAACTAAAACCAAACAAACTAGAACTCTAACAAAAACTCTAAGCTAAGACTCTAAGCTAAAACTCTAAACTCTTAACTAAAACTAAACTAAACTAGAACTCTAATTAAAACTCTAAGCTAAATCTCTAAACTAAACTAGAACTTCAACAAAAAACTCTAAACTAAGACTCTAAGCTAAAAACTCTAAACACTTAACTAAAACTAAACTAAACTAGAACTCTAACAAAAACTCTAAGCTATGACCCTACGCTAAAACTTTGACTCTACTAAGCTAAAACTCTATGCTAAGTCTCTAAGGTAAAACACCAAACTCTTAACTATAACTAAACTAAACTAGAACTCTAACAAAAACTCTAAGCTAAGACTCTAAGCTAAAACTCTAAACTCTTAACTATTACTAAACTAAACTAGAACTCGAACACAAACTATAAGCTAAGACTCTAAGCTTAAACTCTACACTCTTAACTATAAGTAAACTAAACTAGAACGCTAACAGAAACTCTAAGCTAAGACTCTAAGCTGAAAACTCGAGACTCTTAACTAAAACTAAACTAAAATAGAACTCTAACACAAACTATAACCTAGGAATCTACGCTAAAACTCTAAACTCATAACTGTAACTAAACTAATCTACAACTTTAACAAAAACTCTAAGGTAAGGCTCTAAAGTAAAACTCGAAACTCCTAACTATAACTTTACTAAAACTAGAACTATAACTGAAACTCTAAGCTAAGATTGTAAGTTAAAACCCTAAATTATTAACTGTAACTAAACTAAACTTCAACTCTAACTAAAACTCTAAGCTAAGACTCTAAGCTAAAACTCTAAACTATTAACTAAAACTAAACTAAACAAGAACTTCAACAAAAACTCTAAGTTAAGACTCTAAGCTAAAAACTCTAAACTCTTAACTAAAACTAAAATAAACTAGAACTCTAACAAAAACTCTAAGATAAGACTCTAAGCTAAAATTCTAAGCTCTTAACTAAAACTATACTAAACTAAAACTCTGACTAAAACTCTAAGCTAATACTATAATGTGAAACAACAAAATATTAACTAAAACTAAAATAAACTAGAGCTCAAACTGAAACTCAAAGGTAAAACATCCAACTATTAACTAAAATCAAATTAAACCAGAACTCTATAAAAAAAACTGTAAGTTAAGACTAAACTAAACTAGAACTCTAACAAAAACTCTAAGCTAAGACTCTAAGCTAAAAACTCTAAACTTTTAACTAAAACTAAACTAAACTAGAACTTCAACAAAAACTCTAAACTATGAATCTAAACTAAAAACTCTAAACTCTTAACTAAAACTAAAATAAACTTGAACTGTAACAAAAACTCTAAGCTAAGACTCTAAGCTAAAATTCTAAACTCTTAACTAAAACTAAACTAAACTAGAACTCTAACTAAAACTCTAAGCTATGACTCTAAGGTAAAACACCAAACTCTTAACTAAAACTAAACTAAACTATAACTCTAAGCTAAGTCTCTAAGCTAAAACTTGAAACTCTTAACTAAAACTTAACTAAACTACAACTTTAAGTAAAACTCTAAGCTATGACTCTAAGCTAAAAATCTAAACTCCTAACTATTACTAAACTAAACTTCAACTCTAACAAAAACTCTAAGATAATAATATAAGCTAAAAATATAAAATCTAAAATAAATATAATATAAAATAGATAAAAAAAAAAAACTATAATATAATACTCTAAGATAAAAAATCAAAATTATTAAAAAAAAAAAAACAAAAATAGAACTCTAACAAAAACTCTAAGCTAAGACTCTAAGCTAAAATTCTAAACTCTTAACTAAAACTAGACTAAACTAGAACTTCTACAAAAACTCTAAACTAAGACTCTAAGCTAAAAACTCTAAACTCTTAACTAAAACTAAAATAAACTAGAACTCTAACAAAAACTCTAAGCTAAGACTCTAAGATAAAATTCTAAAATCTTAACTAAAACTAAACTAAAATAGAACTCTAAATAAAACTCTAATCTAAGACTCTAATCTAAAAACTCTAAACTCTTAACTAAAACTAAAATAAACTAGAACTCTAACAAAAACTCTAAGTTAATACTCTAAGATAAAATTATAAACTCTTAACTAAAACTAAACTAAACTAGAACTCTAACTAAAAACTCTAAGCTAAGACTCTAAGGTAAAACACCAAACTTTTAACTAAAACTAAAATAAAGTAGAACTATAACAGAAACTCAAAGGTAAAACATAAAACTCTTAACTAAAATTAAACTAAACTAGAACTCTATCAAAAAACTCTTAAGTTAAGACTAAACTAAACTAGAACTCTAACAAAAACTCTAAGCTAAGACTCTAAGCTAAAAACTCTAAACTTTTAACTAAAACTAAATTAAACTAGAACTTCAAGAAAAACTCTAAGCTAAGACTCTAAGCTAAAAATTCTAAACTCTTAACTAAAACTAAAATAAACTAAAACTCTCACAAAAACTCTAAGTTAAGACTCTAAGCTAAAATTCTAAACTCTTAACTAAAACTAAACTAAACTAGAACTATCACAAAAACTCTAAGCTATGACTCTAAGGTAAAACATCAAACTCTTAACTAAAACTAAACTAAACTAGAACTCTATCAAAAACTCTAGGCTAAGACTCTAAGCTAAAAACTCTAAACTCTTAATTAAAACTAAAATAAACTATAACTCAAACAAAAACTATAAGATAATACTCTAAGATAAAATACTAAACTATTAACTAAAACTAAACTAAATTAGAACTTTAACTAAAGCTCTAAGATATGACTCTAAGGTAAAACATCTAACTCTTAACTAAAACTAAACTAAACTAGAACTCTATAAAAAACTCTAAGCTAAGACTCTAAGCTAAGAAACTCTAAACTATTAACTAAAACTAAACTAAAAATATAACTCTAAGCTAAGACTCTAAGCTAAAAAACTCTAAACTATTAACTAAAACTAAACTAAACTAGAACTTCAACATAAACTCTACGCTAAGACTCTAAGCTAAAAACTCTAAACTCTTAACTAAAGCTAAAATAAACTAGAACTCTAACAAAAACTCTATGCTAAGACTCTAAGCTAAAACACCAAACTCTTAACTAAACTAAACTAGAACTCTAACTGAAACTCAAAGGTAAAACATCAAACTCTTAACTAAAATTAAACTAAACTAGAACTCTAACTGAAACTCAAAGGTAAAACATTAAACTCTCAACTAAAATTAAACTAAACTAGAACTCTAACAAAAAAAGTCTAAGTTAAGACTCTAAGCTAAAACTCAAAACTATTAACTAAAACTTAGCCAAACAAAAACTTTAAGTAAAACTCTAAGGGATGACTCCTAGCTAAAACTCGAAACTCTTAACTGTAACTAAACTAAACTTCAACTCTAACTAAAACTCTAAGCTAATACTATAAGCTAAAAACTCTAAACTCTTAACTAAAACTAAAATAAACTAGAACTCTAAAAAAAACTCAAATCTAAAACAATAAGCTAAAAATAGAAAATCTTAACTAAAAATTAAACAAACTATAAATTTAAGTAAAATTCTAAGCTAAGACTCTAAGCTAAAACTCTAAATTCTTAACTGTAACTAAACTAAACTAAACTAGAACTCTAAATAAAACTCTAAGCTAAGACTAAGCTAAAAACTCTAAACTCTTAATTAAAACTAAACTAAACTAGAACTCTAACAAAGACTCTAAGCTAAGACTCTAAGATAAAAACTCTAAACTTTTAACTAAAACTAAACCAAACTAAAACTCTAAGCTTAAAGGATGGGTACTTCAATTTGTAAAATGGGTTTAGGATGGTCACTAAGAAAGGAACTTGCTCTGAAATGGTCTTTGAAAAGTATTTCATGGTGTTGAGGTAACCAAAAAGCTGTAAAGTATAGTTGTAGGTGTAAAAGATAAGTACTTCAAGTTGGAAAATGGGTTTAGGAGGGACATTAAGAAAGTAACTTGCTCCCGTAAGGACCTCCTGATAGGGTTCTACCTATTATGTAATCAATTTCTCAGAAATCCAATTGTCTTAGTCGATTACGTCATTCTATGCCCATATATGGACCCCCGTCATGACCTTCTGATAGGGTTCTACCGATTATGTAATCAATTTCTCAGAAATCCAACTGTCCTAGTCGATTACGTCATTCTATGGCCATAAATGGATTCCCGTCATGACCTTCTGATAGGGTTCTACCGATCATGTAATCAATTTCTCAGAAATCCAACTGTCCTAGTCGATTACGTCATTCTATGCCCATATATGGACTCCCGTCATGACCTTCTGATTGGGTTCTACCGATTATGTAATCAATTTCTCAGAAATCCATTTGTCCTAGTCGATTACGTCATTCTATGCACATAAATGGAGTCCCGTCACGTGCTCCTGATAGGGTTCTACCGATTATGTAATCAATTTCTCGGGAATTCTCTCCCTTCGATTATGCAATCAATATATCTCTTCCCCACCTTTCCCTTAGAAAAAAAAAATTAATTCCCCTTTCGTGAATCAATAATTCCCCTTAGAAACGACAAATTAATTCCCCTTTCGTGTTAAATCGATAATTCACCTTAGAAACAACAAATTTATTCCCCTTTCTTGAATCAATAAGTCCCCTTAGAAACAACAAATTAATTCCCCTTTCTTGAATCAATAATTCCCCTTAGAAACAACAAATTAATTCCCCTTTCATGAATCAATAATTCCCCTTAGAAACAAAAAAATTAATTCCCCCTTCTTGAATCAATAATTCCCCTTAGAAACAGCAAATTAATTCCCCTTTCGTGTCAATCAATCAACCATGACATCATCTGTCACGTGTGATCTAAACTTTGCCCCGGAAACAATTCTGGTCGAACTCCAACGACATTAATTAACTTGACGTCATCTGTCAGACATTAACTAACTTCCCCGGAAACAATTTGATTAATGATTGACAGCAAATAAATCGACCTTGGAAAAAGAGGTCATTGACCCCATTAACCACGTGTGCTCCCTAGGGAGGCTATGCCCATATTTGGTGCCCCGTCAGCATTAAAAAAAAGTTGTAAGTGGCAGCAGAGGTGAATCGTGGGGCTCGTACCCCCCTTTCTACTATTATGGTATACAAAGTAATATTTGGCAGGGAAAGCCACTGGTGATAAATCACTAGGGGTGGCACCGTGATTGCGTGATTTTCGGGGATTCAGGGAACCAAATTTTCTTTCGGGGTGACGCATAGATTTTTGGGGAAATACCCGAAAATTCGGGGATAGTGCAAACCCTGCTTGATTTCTAATCAGGAAAATCGAAATACTAAACCACACGAGAAGGAAAAGCTCCGACTTTGTGGTTGACGCAATAAAGGATTGCCGCAAAATTAATTTAAAGTCGACCGAACGCCGCCACCTCTGTCGGTGGCGGCGTGCCTTTGGCGCGCCGGCGGCGTTACGACACTTCGGCGGCGTTCAACCGGGCCTCTCGTCGGCGGCGTTCGGTTGATCCGCCGGCACGGCGCCGGGGTCTACCCATAAATTAGGTTTTTAGGGATAACAATACCGCCACAACCCTCAAGGTAAGGGTTGTAAATTACGCCCTGGGGTATATAAGGTTTTTTACAGAAAAGGTGGTCGTATAAACCTTGGAGGGGGCTCATTGGACTGGTTATAAGACGTTCTAGTGCCGTTTTAAGAGTCAAAGTGATCGGAGGGCCTCTATTTGTTAAAAAATAGTCTAAAGATCATAGGCTGCGCTATTTCGCTCCCTAAGTAAAGAGCAATGTGGGATTTTTTTTAAAGACCAGGACACTTCGTATAAACTTGTCGTAGAAACTTGAAAAGGGGCTCATTCGATTGCAAATTCCAAGTTGTATTGGCCTCTTTAATAGTCGAAAATAATAGGAGGGCAAGCAGCCCCACCTCCCCACGGCCATAATATTTCCAAATACATCCAATCTTTTTATGGAAAGGGTGGTCGTATAAACTTCGAAGGGGGCTCATTGGCTTAGAAATTGAAAGTTCCAGTGCCCTTTTCATAGTCGAAAGTGATTCGAGTGCAACTAGCGCCCCCCCCCCCCCCTTCGGCCGTTATTTTCCCAGTCACATCACAATTAAAATTTTTAGATAGTCATTTGATTAAGCATATTTGAAAGGTCCAGTAATTATGTCTTTGGGGATGACAACTTTCCTCCCAGGGCCCTCAGGGAAATAAGTTATATTAATTGCCTATTGTTGACATTTAAGCTTTTTATGGAAAGGTTGATCGTATAAACTTCGGAAATGGCTACTTAAATTGAAAATCAGAAGTCCTAGTGTCCTTTCTAAAAGTCGAAAGGGTACGGGTGCGTTATATGGTCACTTCTAAAAAGTCAAGTTTGGTTAATGCTAATGAAATAAAACAAAATAGGATGAATATATAATAGTTTAGAAACAAACTTGGGCTATATTTTTACACATTAGAGGGGGGGGGGTAAAGCATAGCACATATTAAATACGTAACCTAACCTAGGTACCCTCCCCCCTCCCTTAAACCCCAAAAAACAACAATTTAAATTTCGTAAACGCAATGAAAACTACTCTTTGCATTCCATTTCTGAATAGTGGTCTCTTGAAAATAAATAGTTGGGCGGGTTTCTCTCATTAGTATATAAAAGCGACCATATAAGGCACCAGTACCGTCGAAAGTTATACAAGTGCAACTAGCCTCATCCCAAGTCTTTTTTCCCCAAATACACTCGATAGAAAGTTTAAAATAGCCATTTTGTTTAAAATAGTCCAAAGATCATTTAAAAAGGCATTTTGAAATAATCCCTCAGAACCTGGGAGCAAGGGTTGTAAGTTACCCCCTGAAGGCATATAACGTTTTTATGGAATGAATGGTTGTATAAACTTTTGATAGGGCTCATTTGATTGGAAATTAGAAGTTAAAGTGCTCTTTTTAAGAGGCAACAGTGAATTGAGGGCAACCATCCCCTCCTCCTCCCACGACCATCATTTCCCAAAATAAACATGCAATCGAAATTTTGAGACGTCTACTTTCTTCAGCATTGTTGAAAGATCCTGTAATTATGCTTTTGGGGATGTTAACCCCCTCACAGCCCCAAGAACAAGGGCTGTAAATTAGGCAATTCGCTCATTGTTTACATCTATTAATTAAAAAAAAATTTTCCACAAAATAAGTTTTTCAAAGAAAAGTAAAGAGTTCCATTAAACAAAATGAGCAAAAATCAAATCAAATAATCTAACAAGCGTGAAACTACCACAAATCAGCATCGATAAATAAATGAAACCCAAAACGAACAGAAATTACAATAAATAACCGAGTCAAACTCAAAACGAGCAGAAATTAACATAAGTTGGGCTCAAAACCCCTATGTCTTCCCAAGGCCAGAACATAATTTGTACTAATTTCTGTTCGTTTTATATTGACATAGTCTTTTCAGGGAAAAAGAAAATAATACTTCAAATCTTTTCGTTTTTTAAGACTTTATAGTTCGGCCTGCTATTTGTATGTTGGAGAAAAATTTTCAGCAATTTTTAACAACATACACCCTTTTAAAAATCCGGACACAAATAGTAGTATATTCATACCTCCTATAGATGACCTGAAATGGAAAACTTGATGCCATTTGCATAAAATATCTGTTTACTTTCTTGGAAACACCTACACTATTTTGATTTGGTTATATCTTAAGAGCAGAAGTAGTCCCAAAATTTTGAACATAATACCCTCAGTAGTTCTTGGAACATTGCTGAGATGCCTTATTGGGAATTAGTATTAACACAGCGCATTTTGTTTTAATCTAAAGGATTTAATCCTTAAATACATAATTTCCAGAACTTTCAACTACGTTGAACAAAATGGCTATCTATTAACTTTGATTGAATTTTTTGGGGAAATGGTGGGTGTGAGAGGGGGGTTAATTACTCTCCACTCCCTTTCGACTATTAAAAAGCTTAATTTCAATTTCCAATCAAATTGTTTGAAATTTCTACAACAACTTTCTATATAAACGTTATATGCCCCCAGGGCTTAACTTACAACCCTTGCACTGAGGGCTCTGATGGGTTTATAATCCTAAAAGACATAATTTCCAGAACTTTCAACTACGTTGAACAAAATGGATATCTCAAATTTTGATTGGATGTGTTAGAAAAAATAGTGGGCGTGAGAGGAGGGTTAGTTGCTCTTCAATCACTTCGACTATAAAAAGAGCACTAGCCCTTTCTATTTCTAATTGGATGAGCCCTTTTTGAAGTTTCTATAACATTGATTTGTATAAAAACCTTTTATGCCCCAGGACGTAACTTAAAACCCTTGCCCTGACGGCTGTGGGGGGGAGGGGCTGTCATCCTTAATTTCCAAAACTTTCAACTAAGTTGAATAAAATGGCTATCTAAAAATTTTGATTGGATGTGTTTGGGGAAAAGGTGGGCGTAAGAGGGGGGTTAGTTGCCCTCAAATCACTTTCGAGTATTAAAAAGGGCACTAGCCTTTTGAATTTCCAATAGAATGAGTTCTTTTTCAAGTTTTCACGACAAAGATTTCAATAAAATCCCTATATGCCCCCAGGGCATAACTTATAACCATTGCCCTGAAGACTTTAGGGGAGGGGGTGCCCTGCTCAAAGGTATAATTTCCTGAACTTTGAACTACGTGGAACAAAATGGCTATATCAAAATTTTGATTGGATGGGTTTGGGGAAATGGTGGGTGTGGAAGGGGTGTTAGTTGCCGACAATCACTTTCGAGTATTAAAAACGGCACTAGCCATTTCAATTTCCAACCGAATGAGCCCTTTTTGAAGTTTCTACGAGAACGCGTTCTATAAAAACCTTATATGCCCCAAGGCATAACTTACAACCCTTGCCCTGAGGGCTGTGGGGGGGGGGGGGTTGTCAAACACATAGACCAAATTTCCAGAACTCCAAACTACATTGAACAAAATGGCTATCTCAAAATTTGATTGGATGTGTTTGGGGAAAAGGTGGGCGTCAGAGGGGTTTTAGTTGCCCTCCAATCACTTTCAACTATTAAAAAGGCCACTAGCCCTTTGAATTTCCAATCAAATGAGCCTTTTTTGAAGTTTCTACAGCAAAATTTTCAATAAAACCCTTATATGCCCTCACGGTATAACTTGCAACCCTTGCCCTGATGGCTCTTGCGAACTGTCTTACCAAAAAACATAATTTCTATCTGGAGATCAACTACGTTGAAGAAAATGGCCATCTCAAAATTTTGATTGGGTATGTTTCGGGAAACGGTGGACGTGTTAGGGGTGTTAGTTGCCTTCCAATCAATTTTGACTATTAAAAAGGGCACAAGCCACTCCAATTTCCGATTGAATGAGCCCTTTTCGAAGTTTCTATGACAACTTCTTCGATAGGAAGTGCCCTGGTCTAAAGGAAAAAAAAAACTAACACTTTGTACCAACATCATTCTTTACTTAGGCAGCGCTATTGCGCTGCCTATGAATATACTTTTATTGAGAAAATGTTTAACCTTTACTTTCCAAAACGACGAAGGGAATTCAGGTGAGCCTTTCAGAGAATGTTGAGGAGATTGTTGAACTAACTCAAAACACGTTATGTGTATACGGGTTGCCAAAAGGGCGTAACTCAGGAATGAGTGAGTATTTTATTTTTTAAGAGAGAGAGAGAGAATTTAAAAAAACAACAACAAAAAAACAATACAAAAAAAGAAAAATTCCAAAAAGCCTTATGGCTTGTGCAGCCATTTTCGAAAATACGAAACAAATCAATGGATTCCCCTAAAAAACAAAACAAAAAACAAGCAAAAAAATCACCACTTTAGACCCCGCACTATACTAATCTTATATAAAAACATATAACAATATATAATATAACAACATTATATAATATTTCATTACTTTAACTATATATATATATTATATATATATATATATATATATATATATATATATATATATATATATATATATATATATATATATATATATATATATATATATATATATATATATATATATATATATATATATATATATATATATATATATATATATATATATATATAACTAAAACTTTTAATTCACATTCAAATGAACCCTCTTTGAAGTTTATACGAGCATCCTTTTCATAAGAACAAAATACGGCCCCAGGACATAGCTTACGATGCCTACCCCCGGGCCCTGGGGGGTTGTGTCAATTCACTTGAATTTATTAAATACTACAATAAATACATAAATACACTTAAGCGCTAGAGGTCCCAAGAAGCAGAGATTGTAGAGGACCTCGTATCAATCACAAAATCCACACAAAACAAATCACAGAAGGAAAAAAAATACAACAATATCTCAAAAATATAAACACAATGCGAGAAAAATCAACAAAAAAAGCAACAAAAAACAAACAACTGCTACACAATAACCTTTGACTTAATTTTAAAATGTAAAATTTAAAAATGTCCTGTAATTTATTAATATTCCAACCATTAATAATATTATTAAACAACGGGGTTCGAATCTCATTCAACATAATAAGAGAGGAGAAAAGAAAAAAAACATATAAAGTAAAGCGGAAAAAATAGATAAAGCAAAATGAATAAAGAAATAAAGAAAAAAAACGAAATTACTTCAAGCCTTAGAGAATATTTTCTGCAAAGTCGACACCGGAGGTTTTGTTATCTGACCTTTAAACTATTTTAAAAAAGTGGCTATCTCAAAATTTGTAGCGGATGGGTTTGGGAAAAAAGGGTGTGAGGAAAGGGGCTAGGGGCCTCTGATCTCTTTTAACTCGTAAAAATTGAACTAAAACTTTCCACTTTTATTCAAATCAGCACTCTCTGAAGTTTTTACGAACATCCCTTCCATAAGAACCATATATGCCCCCAGAGCATAACTTGCAACGCCTGTCCCGTATTTGTATCGAATGGGTTTAGGAAAAAGGACGTAGGGGGAGGGACAAGGGCCCTCAAATCTCTTTTTAATCTTAAAAGCTTACCTAGAACTTTAAATTTACATCCAAACCAGTCCTGTTTGAAGTTTATACGAGCATCCCTTCCAAAAAAACTATATATGCCACCAGGGGATAATTTTCAACGCCTACCCCCGGGCCCTAGGTGGCTGTGTCGACACCGGTTTTTTTTTATCTGACCTTTGAACTATTTTTAACAAAATGGCTATTTCAAAATATTTATCGGATTCTTGTCGGGGAAAAGGGGCGTGGAGGAAGACAGTTGCCCTCTGATCTCTTTTGACTCTAAAAAACTGAACTAGAACTTTCAATTTCCAATCAAATGAGCCCTCTCTGAAGTTTGTACGAGCATCACTTCCATAACAGCTGTATATGCAACCCAAGCATAACTTACAACGCCTACCCCGGGCCTTGAGGGATGTCTCGAATCTGGAGTTTTCGTTATATGATCTTTGAACCATTATAAAAAAAATGGCGCTCTCAAAGTTCTTATCGAAGGGGTTTGAGGAAATTAGGGCGTGGAGATTGGGGCTAGTTGCCCTTCGATCTCTTTTGACTCTTAAAAAGTGAACGAGAACTTTCAATTTCCAATCATATGAGCCCTCTTTGAAGTTTATGCGAGAATCCCTTCCATAAGAAGTATATATGCCCCCAGAGCATTACTTACAATGCCTGTTTTCATTATATGATCATTATATGATCTTTGAACTATTTTTAAATAAAATTGCTATCTCAAAGTTCTTATCGGATGGGTTTGAGGAAGAATAAGGCATGGAGGGGAGGAGGGCTGGTTGCCCTCTGAAATCTTTTGACTCTTTAAAAGTGAACTGGAACTTTTAATTTCCAATCAAGTGAGCCCTCTTCAAAGTTTATACGAGCATACCTTCCATAAGAGCCATATATGCCCCCAGAGCAATACTTACAGCGCTTTCCCCGGGCTCTAGGGGGTTGCTTCGACACAGGAGTTTTCTTATCTGACCTTTGAACTATTTTTAACGAAATGACCATACGTAAAGGAGTTTTTGTTATATGATCTTCGAAAAAGGGCTTTGGGGTCTAGTTGCCCACCTATCACTTTTGAATCTTAAAAAGGGCACTAGAACTCTCGATTTTCAATCGAATGAGTCCTCTTTGAAGTTTATACGACGACCCATTCTATATGAAGTACCTCTAGGAAAAAAATAAATGGAGCTTGAGGGGAGGCTAGCTGCCCTCCGTTTAGTTTTGACTCTTAAAAAGTGAATTACAACTTTCAATTTACAATCAAATGAGCCGTATATGAATTTTATACGAGCATCCCTTCCATAAAAACAATATATGCCCCCAGGGCATAACTTACAACGCCTACCCCTGGGCCCTGGGGGCTGTGTCGACACTGTAGTTTTTGTTATCTGAACTTTGAACTAATTTAACAAAATATCTATCTTAAAATTTATATCTTATACATTATCTGACCTTTGAGCTATTTATAATGAAATGGCTATTTTCAAAACTTTATCGGATGGGCTTGGGGAAAAAAGACTGTGTGGGGGGGGGGGGGCTAGTTGACCTCAGTATCTTTTGACTCTTAAAAAGTGAACTAGAACTTTCAATTTTCCAATCAAACGAGCCCTCTCTGAAGTTTATACGAGCATAACTTTCATAAGAACCATATACGCCCCCAGGACAACACTTACAACCCCTACCCCTGGTCTCTGGGGGGTTGTGATGACACAGAAGTTTTGTTGTCTAATTTTTGAACAATTAAAAAAAAACTGAGTATCTCAAAACTTGTAGCGGATGAGGTTGGAGAAAAAGGGCGTGGGGGGGAGCTAGTTACCCTCAAATCTCTTGAATCTTAAAAAATGAACTAGAACTTTCAATTTCCATTCAAATGACCCCTCTATGAAGTTTATACGAGCATCCCTTTCATAAGAACTATACATGCCTTTAGGGCATAACTTAAAACGCTTTCCCGCGGACCTTGGGGAATTGTATTGACAGCGGATTTTTTTATCTGACCTTTGAACTATTTTTAACACAAAGTCTGTCTCAAAATTTTCATCAAATGGGTTTGGCAAAAGAAGGGGGGGGGGGCAAGTTGCCCTGTGATCTCTTTTGACTATTAAAAAGTGAACTCGAACTTTCAATTTCCAATCAAATGAGACCTCTCTGAAGTTTATGCGATTATTACTTTCATAAGAATCATATATGCCCCAGGACATAACTTAAAACACCAGATTCTGGGCCCTGGAAGGTTTTGTCAACACCCGAGTTTTTGTTATCTCACTTTTGAACAATTTTTAACTTAATGACTATCTCGGAATTTTTATCGGATGCATTTGGGGAAAGATGGGGATGGGGGGGGGGGCTTGTTGCGCTCAAATCTCTTTTGACTCTCAAAAACTCAACTAGAACTTTCAATTTCCAATCAAATGAGCCCTTTCTGAATTTTTTACTAGCATCCCTTCCTCCTCATGCGTTTCAAACGAAAAACTTAAAACGCACTTCGAAACATCAACTGAGGTGGCACAGACAAGATAAAGCACGACAAAACACTACGAAGACATTCTAAGTCATACGTTCCAAGCGAAAACTTACCCAAATACACTTTAAAACACCAAATGAGGTATCAAAGAAAAGATAAAACACAAAACAAAACAACAAAATTATCGTAAGTCACAGATTTTAAATGTAAGACTTCCGAAATGCACTTTGAAACATCAAATGAGGCAGCACAGACAAGATAAACCACGACACTACATAGAAAAATATTCTAAGTCATAAGTTTTAGACGAAAACTTCCAAAATACACTTTGAAACATCAACTGAGGTAGCGATGACAAGATAAACCATGGAAAAACACTACAAAAATATCCTAAGTCATACATTTCAAACGAAAATTTTCGAAGAAGCGCTTTGAAATATCATCTGAGGTAGCAACGATATGATAAACCACGACACAACACTACAAAAAAACCTAAGTCATATTATTTAAACGAAAAAACTTCCAATATGCACTTTGAAACATCATCTGAGGTAGCACAGACAAGATAAATCCACGACACAACACTAGACAAATATTTTAAGTCTACGTTTCGAAGGAAAAACTTCCAAAGTGCACTTTGAAACATCAACTGAGGTAGCCCAGACAAGATAAAACCACTACAGAAGGCTACAATATATCCTATGTTATACTATCTAAACGAAAAATTTTCGGAATGAACACTGAAAAATCAACAGAGTTAGTGCAGACAAGATAATCCATGACACAACACTACAAAAATGTCCTAAGTCATACGTTTCAAACAATAACTTCCAAAATGCACTTTGAAACATCAACTGAGGTAGCACAGACATGATAAACCACGACAAAAAACTACAAAAATAACCTAAGACGTACAATTCAAATAAAAAACTTCCAAAATGCATTTTGAAACACCAACCGAGTAGGCACAGACAAGATAAAACGACTAAACAATACTAGAAAAATATCCTAGGTCATATTTTTCAAACGAAAAACTTCCAAATTATACTTTGAAACATCAACTGAGGTAGCACAGACATGATAAACCACGACACAACACTAAAAAAAATATTCTAAGTTATACATTTCAAATGCAAACGTCCAAATGCGCTTTGAAACATCAACTGAGATAGCATAAACATGATAATTCACAACATAACACTACAAAAATATCCTAGGTCATAGGCTTCAAACGAAAAACTTCCAAAATGCGCTTTGAAAACATTAGCTGAGGCGGCACAGACAAGATAAAACAACCACACAACACTTCAAAAATATCCTAAGGCATACGTTTCAAACAAGAAAACTTCCAAGATACACTTTGAAACATCAATTAAAGTCGCAGAGACAAAAAAAAAACACGAGCTTTTTGTGGTGCAAAACAAAAACTCTAGCCAAAAAAGCTCAATAAGCTATTGCGTGAAAAATTCTGAGATAGTTAATTGATTCACAAATCTTTAGCCATATTAAGCCTCGAGTTTCAGAGGCTGCAATGCCATATGGCAACAAATTCGCTTATAAGGGTCCAGGTAGTTTTATAAAATAAGGTTTAAAATAGACATTTATTTTAGCCAAAAAGTCTCTCTCCCAGCAAAGTGGCGTTTTCAGTCCTTTCCTGGTGCAAAACAGCACCACGCACAGCATCTAGTACAAACATCTAGCACAAAACAGCAATTCATCTAGCACAAAGCACAAACAGCATCTAACACAAAACAGCAATTTATCTAGCACAAAGCACAAACAGCATCTAGCACAAAACAGCAATTCATCTAGCACAAAGCACAAACAGCATCTAGCACAAAACAGCAATTCATTACCTTTAAACGAGTATTTGATCTTCCTTAAACGATTGACTTAAACAGAAGAAGTTAAATAGAAAGGTTTAAAAAGAGGTCATTTTGTACGGATCATTTTTATTTAAGTTAGTCCGAAGCTCTTCCAGTTTAACGTAACTTAGCTGCGCGAATTCTTAAGGCATTGTGCTACAGAAAAGCTGTTACAGTAGAGGAACAACACTAAAATTTTCTTCGGGTTTCTGAGTATTATTGATAAAAAAAATTTAATTGTTTTCAAAAAGTTTTCTTAGGCCTCCACGACAAAAGAAATTCTATCGTTTTTGTTTCTAAGAAAAGAGTACATTATAATGTTTTAGAAACAAATTAAAATTCCTAAATATATTTATAGCCAAATAAGTCAGCGGAAAACAGATTCAAGCAATCTAGACAACCTACATTATTTAAGGGGATGGACTTTATTTGCAAGTTTAATGCAGATATTACATAACCCCTTTTGAATCACCCCAATTGTATTGTTCTATTATTCCACAATATTTTACAATCAGAGTTGACAATTCACGAAATTGAAAGGCAGGGGAAAATTTACTTTTCAAGATCTAGATTTGAGATCTTTTTTCAATGGAAATACCAATAAAAAAGATATTTTGCGATTAAAAACACTAAAAAATATCATTTTCATACTGTAGATAGGGAGGAGGGATCTAGTATGTGATTGCCCTCTTCCCCCCAGTTGACTCACCTCTTCACAATTGCAAACTATTTACATTTCTGATTATTTACATTTCATTCATTTTAGAGTGACCTCGTTTGGTTTGACCCTGGACTGGGCTATGTTCTACCCGGTGAAGTTATTGATTATCATCGTGCAGCTCAAGTGATCGTCATAGAAGCAGTTATTAGTGGAAAGGTAAGCTCTCGCTCCTAGCTATTACCCGGGTTCTACAAGCTTTTGCTTTTATCTTACGAATTTATAGACCACTGTCCAGCATCTCAAGTGATCTGTGGAATAGAGGAAGAATGGTATGCCCAACAATTTCGTATATAACAGTTGTTTTTGTTGGGTTCTTATTAGTTGCCGAAGAGACCCCAAATTTTCTGAGTTTCGGGGTACCTCTTAGGCTATCAGTGCATTCTATGTGCATTTCCTTATTTTAAGTAATATATAATATAATTTCTTTTTGTGGGCCCCGTAGAATAATCCCTGGATAAGCCTTCTCGTTGGGGTATATTGTGACGAATTATTTATTTAAAAATTAGGGGAAGCTTATAAGACTTGGTCATAGACATAAAATCAGTTATTAATGGTAAGGTTGGTTTTTAGTTACTAGCGAAAAGGAATTTCTTAATTATTTATTAGTTGAAACGGAGTTATTAATCGAGTGGTAAGTGTTTCCAGATTGCGGGAGGAGGGGCCTTGAAACTCCTCTCACTGCGTACATCCTTTTCACTTCGTGGGGGCCTTACAACAGGCGCCTGATATGTTGACATGTAGGGGAAATTTTGACCCTACTAGCCTCTTGCTGTAGGAAAGCCTAAGTACTGTCGAGTGGCTGGCACGCTGCACTTGAAGTCACTGACTCTGCACTCACTGGGATTTGAGTCTCGGATATTGAATTTGGACGGGGGTGAGTGGCGTGACTCCGTAAGCTCAGCTGGAGTCAACCCAGCTCTAAATGGGTGCCTGGAGAAATCTGAGGAAGGTAAACAGAAGAGTATGTGAAAGCAAAGGATGACATCAAATAATTAATCTCACTTCTTGGCTGAAGAGCCATGAAGCGGAGACTAGCACCATCGGTAGGAACTGTAAAGTCCAATATTGTATTCTTTAAACATAGCTCGCTAAAAAAAAAACACATAATGCTGTTATGAGAGAGTTTTTATAAGGGAATGGTGAATTCGAAAACTGGATTGTTTTCCCTGGAAAGATTGTCAATGTTTCAACTTACTACCCAATTTTTGAACTGATGCTTGACGACAGTGACATTAAGTGGTTATGAATGGCCAAACTTAAATATAAATATTTACAAAGGGCGTTTAAACAGAAAAAAAAACTCAGTAAAACGTCGTTTTTATCAGTATTTAATTTTTTATTTTCTTTTGTACCGAATTGAGGTGCTGAAAAGCAAAAGTAGCTGGCTACATGATAGCCGTCTATAGAGCGTGTTGCCGATTCTAAGACTTGATTCGGGACAAAATTGTTTTGATTGCATAGAACGACTCACAGTTGTTGCTTATCTCTCGAAGAGGTAAGGAACGATATTATCGAGATTAAACGATTAATTGTCAACTTCATCGGTTCCTTGCATTTATATATGGTAAGTTAGCTCCACCCTATATCTTGCAAACATAAGCGTCATTACCGACTACGGAAGCAACCAGGTCCGATTGGACAGGATATGAAATCTTCAATTTTAAAGAAGATTTTCCGAAGCGGGGGCCTCCATGCCTACTCGTTTCCTCCATTTTGAATAATGCCGTTAACACTACTCAAGGTTATTCGAGATATACTATGACATTACCGAAATAGCCTTGTAAACGCCACTACGTTGCTAGGGTTCTTTTCTTCCTTCTGTTTTGGCTTTTTACGGGTTTCTAACATGACCTTATTTCTCTGGAATTATTTTTTGATTAATTTTAAGTGATGATTCTCATGAGAGAATATTCTTAAATATATGTTTTGAGCTTGTGGATTTTGAGCTTATCAGTGAAAAAATTATCGAAATTATTCACGAACCTGTTTGTAATAAAACTTTCTGCAAATTCCGAGCTGTGTTTGAAATTGATGATAATCATCAAAGAGGAACAGAAAATGGCTAAATAACTTAAAATTTTGATGTGAATTTATATGATCATATAAAAGAGAATAAATTTAGTTGACAAAACTTTGAAAAAGAGAATATTCTTATACATAAAAAAGAATTAACTTTATTTGTCGCAATATTTGGCTTTTTTTTCTATAAATATTTTCTTCCTCTCATAAATACCAATAAATACCAACTAAAGGGGATTGGTGGAATAAATATATTTATGTATGTATATATATTTATGTATATATATGTATATATATATATATATATATATATATATATATATATATATATATATATATATATATATATATATATATATATATATATATATAATATATATATATATATATATATTATTCTGGGCCCCGTAGAATAATCCCTGGATAAGCCTTCTCGTTGGGGTATATTGTGACGAATTATTTATTTAAAAATTAGGGGAAGCTTATAAGACTTGGTCATAGACATAAAATCAGTTATTAATGGTAAGGTTGGTTTTTAGTTACTAGCGAAAAGGAATTTCTTAATTATTTATTAGTTGAAACGGAGTTATTAATCGAGTGGTAAGTGTTTCCAGATTGCGGGAGGAGGGGCCTTGAAACTCCTCTCACTGCGTACATCCTTTTCACTTCGTGGGGGCCTTACAACAGGCGCCTGATATGTTGACATGTAGGGGAAATTTTGACCCTACTAGCCTCTTGCTGTAGGAAAGCCTAAGTACTGTCGAGTGGCTGGCACGCTGCACTTGAAGTCACTGACTCTGCACTCACTGGGATTTGAGTCTCGGATATTGAATTTGGACGGGGGTGAGTGGCGTGACTCCGTAAGCTCAGCTGGAGTCAACCCAGCTCTAAATGGGTGCCTGGAGAAATCTGAGGAAGGTAAACAGAAGAGTATGTGAAAGCAAAGGATGACATCAAATAATTAATCTCACTTCTTGGCTGAAGAGCCATGAAGCGGAGACTAGCACCATCGGTAGGAACTGTAAAGTCCAATATTGTATTCTTTAAACATAGCTCGCTAAAAAAAAACACATAATGCTGTTATGAGAGAGTTTTTATAAGGGAATGGTGAATTCGAAAACTGGATTGTTTTCCCTGGAAAGATTGTCAATGTTTCAACTTACTACCCAATTTTTGAACTGATGCTTGACGACAGTGACATTAAGTGGTTATGAATGGCCAAACTTAAATATAAATATTTACAAAGGGCGTTTAAACAGAAAAAAAAACTCAGTAAAACGTCGTTTTTATCAGTATTTAATTTTTTCTTTTCTTTTGTACCGAATTGAGGTGCTGAAAAGCAAAAGTAGCTGGCTACATGATAGCCGTCTATAGAGCGTGTTGCCGATTCTAAGACTTGATTCGGGACAAAATTGTTTTGATTGCATAGAACGACTCACAGTTGTTGCTTATCTCTCGAAGAGGTAAGGAACGATATTATCGAGATTAAACGATTAATTGTCAACTTCATCGGTTCCTTGCATTTATATATGGTAAGTTAGCTCCACCCTATATCTTGCAAACATAAGCGTCATTACCGACTACCGACTACGGAAGCAACCAGGTCCGATTGGACAGGATATGAAATCTTCAATTTTAAAGAAGATTTTCCGAAGCGGGGGCCTCCATGCCTACTCGTTTCCTCCATTTTGAATAATGCCGTTAACACTACTCAAGGTTATTCGAGATATACTATGACATTACCGAAATAGCCTTGTAAACGCCACTACGTTGCTAGGGTTCTTTTCTTCCTTCTGTTTTGGCTTTTTACGGGTTTCTAACATGACCTTATTTCTCTGGAATTATTTTTTGATTAATTTTAAGTGATGATTCTCATGAGAGAATATTCTTAAATATATGTTTTGAGCTTGTGGATTTTGAGCTTATCAGTGAAAAAATTATCGAAATTATTCACGAACCTGTTTGTAATAAAACTTTCTGCAAATTCCGAGCTGTGTTTGAAATTGATGATAATCATCAAAGAGGAACAGAAAATGGCTAAATAACTTAAAATTTTGATGTGAATTTATATGATCATATAGAAGAGAATAAATTTAGTTGACAAAACTTTGAAAAAGAGAATATTCTTATACATAAAAAAGAATTAACTTTATTTGTCGCAATATTTGGCTTTTTTTTCTATAAATATTTTCTTCCTCTCATAAATACCAATAAATACCAACTAAAGGGGATTGGTGGAATATATATATTTATGTATGTATATATATTTATGTATATATATGTATATATATATATATATATATATATATATATATATATATATATATATATATATATATATATATATATATATATATATATATATATATATATATATATATATATATATATATATATATATACATAAATATATATATTCCACCAATCCCCTTTAGTTGGTATTTATTGGTATTTATGAGAGGAAGAAAATATTTATTTATATATATATATATATATATATATATATATATATATATATATATATATATATATATATATATATATATATATATATATATATATATATATATATATATATATATATATATATATACTCTATTTAAACTAGCAATAATTGTCTATGTGTGTGTTTATTACCAAAAACACCTCCATATTTTCTGAAAGGAAACTGGCGCCCTTCCATTTTCTGGCCTAAAGATAACGAGTTCGAGAAATTAATTTAGAACCTTTCTTTTGGAGAAAAAGAACTCATATGGGCGGCGTCATATTTATGAGCATTTTTCAAGAGCATAAATTGCAGGGGATATGACCCAGGAGTGGTTATATCGTTTAGTATCTATGGCGCATGCAAAAATTATACAAGATTACAAACTGAATTGCAGAAAATTAGAAATGAATAAAGAACCTATAACCTTATATATGACACGTGCAAAATTTTATTGTATGCAATTTTTTTTTGTAAATTCGACGTAATTTTGGTAGGGCGGCAGAAATCGTGTAGTTTAGTCCAAAAATCACTTTGTTATAAGCTTCGGAATCTCTCTCAAAATATCCTCTACCAGGTACAAAATACATTTTCACCTTTGTGGCTGCACTATCTTGAAAATAGTGTAGCCACAAAAATGAAAATGTGCCGATATCAATGGAATATGCTAGTTCGCATATTCCAGCATGCGAACTAGCATGGTCGACAGCAAGGCATCCGAACTGCAAGAGGCCGCCAAGAAAAAGGACAGTGGACCCCCCTACAAGATTCTTCGTGAGCTGTCAGGTCAGCACACTCAAACTACGCCATACCTTCGAAGCGCTAGCGGTGAGAATATCTACGACCAATCACAATGCCTCCACCAGTGGGAGGACCACTTTGAGAAACTGCTCAACTCAGATCCACCAGACCAGACGGACCATGAGCTAGCAGCTGCTGCTGCTAATACCATACCTGCTCCTGATGGTCCTGAATTTACAGCGGAGGAGATAAAAGCTGCCACTCGCAAGCTAAAGAATAACAAAGCGCCAGGAATATGTGGCCTAACATCGGAATTCCTTAAAAATGGGGGTCCAGCCATGATCCTCTGGTTACAAATGCTGTTTAACCTTGTGTGGCACTCTAAAAAAATCCCCTCAGACTGTAAGAAGGGTCTACTTGTGCCAATCTACAAGAGGAAGGGGAGCAAAGCAGAATGTAGCAATTATCGTGACATAACTTTACTCTCAGTTCCTGGAAAGCTCTTCGCTATGCTGCCTCTCAAACGGGCAACAAGATACCTCCATGCCCTGCGTCGCCCCCAGCAAGCTGGCTTCATGCCAGGCAGGTCCACCACCGAGCAAATCCATACGATTAGACAGCTAGTAGAGAAAACTCTTGAATATAAGAGGAAGGCGTACATTGCCTTTGTCGATTTTCGATCTGCCTTTGACACTGTTGATAGGCAGTCACTATGGCTAATCCTCCAGTCTACTGGCGTACCCACGAAAATCGTCCGTCTCCTCAAAGAGCTGTATAATAACACTGAAAGTGCGGTGATCGTAAATGGACGGCCTTCTGGATGTTTCAAAATTAAAAATGGTGTCTGGCAAGGATGTGCCGCTGCACCTGAGCTCTTTAACTGTGTAATAGACCACATCCTGAATAAAACACAGCAGGTGCAGCAGTTTGGCATAGGCTTTGCTGGAAGAGTTCTTTCAGACGTCGCCTTTGCCGATGACGTGGCGCTAATATGCGAAAACATTAGTGACCTCAAAACTACACTTGAAACACTGGCCTCTGCCGCTGAGAAATTCGGTCTGAAAATAAATTGGTCGAAGACCAAGATAATGCCCGTTGAGAAAACGCCGTCCAACCCCCTGTCATCTGTGGAAATTTGTGGCCAGACTGTAGAGGTAGTCAAGCAGTTTACCTACCTTGGTTCAATTGTCTGCTCAAACGGAAGCCTAGATGCTGAAATATCAGCAAGAGCGGCAAAAGCAAACTCTGTCTTCGGTCGCCTTCTAAAAACAGTCTTCCATAAACCCCAGATCAGCCGTCTCACTAAAGCACGAATATATTCTGCTTCGGTTGCCAGCGTTATGCTCTATTCTGCTGAGACTTGGTTGCTGACTCAGACACAGACGCTGAAGGTAGATGCCATCCAGATGAAACACCTCCGAAAAATCGAACGCTCCCGATGGCCCGACAGGGTACGAAATTCGGAAATCCTCAGGTCCTTCAAACTCCCACCCCTGTCTGAGCAGCTTGAGTCTTGCTCGCTGCGTTGATATGGTCATCTTCTCCGTCTGCCTGCCCAAACACCCGCCTGGCTCATCTTCGATTTCGACCCAGCTGCAAACGGCTGGAGGCGTCCTAGGGGAAGACCACGCACCAGATGGGCGGACTTCATCCGTGATCGGCTCGCCTCCAGAAACATCAACCCGGCTGAAGTGACAACCGTCGCCCTGAACCGACCACTCTGGAGAAGACTGACGGCGCTGACGACTGGTTCCCTCTACGCTGGCGACGCTGCCGAGCAAGAGCTTTAAGTAAGTAAGTAAGTAAGTAAGTTCGCATCTGTCTCTGCAGAGAAATCGGTCAAAGCGATTTTCAGTGACATCTCAAATTTTTATCATAAACAAAACAAAGATGCCAATGATGTGAACATATCCGGGCCTTTAAATTTATATCAGCAAAATACGGCAAAAATTTAGTCTTTTGTTTGTTTTGTTTTTTGCCCCCTTCCTCCCCTGGGAAATTTTGCCGAATGCAAAGTACCAATTCTGATGTGGCAATATGAAAGGCTAAATATGACATTTTTGTAGTGAGGTAAATAGTCTACACTTTAAAACTTAGCGATCACTATCGATTGGTTCAAATCATTTCCCAATATCTTATTCATTTCATATATATTCCAATTCCTTTTATGTAAAATTTGTAAAATAAATTATTTTTTTGGTTACGGTTCAATTAGTAACATACCATTTGAAGCGACGCTTGCGAAAATAAATATCTCATAAATTCCTCGCTAAAAAGGAATTGTTCCCAATACTACTAAGGATTTTGTCAGATATCGATTTTTTTTTTTGCAGATTTTCTAGTGACAGTTTTTTTTCTGTGACAGTGACAGTTTGTGTTGTTTTTTTTCTCGATATTAAGTCTGATAACTTGTATTTAACCTGCATTAATTCATTTGACAAGAAGCGTAAATTTGACATTTATTGCTTGACGCCTGTTAGCGAAATAATAATTTATTTTATCTCGTATCCACTGCAAGCTCTTAACTAAATCTTCTATGTAAAGAAAAGAAAACACTGGAAATCTTTTTTTAGTGTTTTTAATGTTTGAACACTAGAAATATTTTTTGGTTATTCCGCTCATATGACATTTATGTCTTTAACCACAACTACTTTGTATTACTGGTACTATATTTTGCTGGTTTTCTGTTGTTTTGTTTTTTTTGCGAAAAATTTCGATACAAATTTTCTGTCCTTTGCCTTTTTATTGAATGTGACCCCACCCCCTGCAAAAAGTTTGTGCCTTCTGAATGTCATTTTTGCTTGTGTTTTTCTTAAACTGAATAAATTGCTTTAAACTTTGTGTTATGATCATATTTTTATTGCCACAATGCAAGATAATATAGAAAATGCATTGCAATACGCGAGTGAGGAAACAAACACCATAAAAAAAACATTAGTTGGAGAATCAATTATTTATTTTATTTTATCCTTTATTTAATAAAATAAAATGAATAAATTAGTTTAAGCCCCATTCTCACATGTGCTTAGCTAGACATCAATGTCTAGACAAAACTATATTGGACTTATCAGGACTGCTTATAAAAGACAAAGACAATTATGATTGACCAATAGTGGTGTCAATTCTCAAAAATTCATCGGAGGCAAGACGTATTCTTCGAAATCTAGGAGAAGGCAAGTTTGCCTTTTTTTTTCCAATTTTATCAACAGAAATAGCCAAAAAATGTGTTTATCAATGAGAATAACCCACAAAAATGGTATTTTAAAATTAGGAGGTTAATATAAAGATGTACATGGCCTTTCTACTCCCCCAGCCCCCGATTGCCGTCAGTTTTGGCCATTGTAGATTATGTCTAGATATTGAGGTCAACTCCTAGAAAGAAACTGCAGGAAATCTTTGCAAATGGCAAGGAAGGAAAAGGTTCAAGAAGCTCGTTTCTAGGCAGTGGATTTAAAACCTGTTTTGATTGGGTTCGACAAAAATAGTTTCAATATTCGCCGTGTTCGACCCGCGAAATCTTAAAGTGTTTTCATCTACGATTTCCAAGCATGTACTGATAATATCTTCGTTTTTCGCCTCATTATCCAGCAGTTTGAAAGGTACAATCTACCCCTGATCTTGATGTTCCTGGACTTCATTGCCGCCTTCGACTCTGTCACTCGCCAGAAACTTTGGAAGATCCTAGAGAATGAAGGAATGCCGCTGAAGTTTGTTGAACTGATGAAGGCATACTATGACGCGTCAGTGAGCCGAGTTCGAGTCTATGGTGAAGAAACTGAAGAATTCCTGGTTGATTTCGGAGTAAAACAAGGGTGTGTCCTCTATCCGACTCTGTTCAATTATTGCGTCGATTGGGTACTTGAAAATGCAATGTCGTCCTATCCAGGAGTTCAGATCGGACAGAATCTTTCACTGACTGACCTCGATTATGCGGATGATGTTGGCCTCCTGTCAGACCCCGTAGAAGCTCAAAACATGCTTGACAACGTGGTGGCCTGGGCAGACCTGATCGGCTTGAACGTCAGCACAGAGAAAACGAAAGTCATGGCTATTAACCACGACACAGAACCATTCACACTAACTGTCAATCAAATTCAGTTGGAGAAAATCAACTGTTTTACATACTTAGGCTCCCATATATGCATTGATGGATCCCCCGACGCTGATATCCAACACAGAATACAGAAAGCGCAGACAGGAAAGCGCAGGAAGCACAGAAAGCGCAGGTCTTTGCCTCCCTTCAGAAACCCTTATGGAATCGCCGCGAAGTCAGTGTCCGAACGAAAGTGCGAATCTACATGGCACTAGTCCGCACCGTTCTCCTTTACGGATGCGAAACATGGTCGGTAAAACTACAGCATGAGAATACGCTGACGGTGTTTGAGCATACCTGTCTGCGAAGAATTCTCAGAATACAGCTGCGTGAATAATCATGAATAATTGCTATGAATATTTGCTAATAATTGCTGCATGAATAATTGCTATGAATAATCAACGCCTGCGAATATTATATATATATATATATATATATATATATATATATATATATATATATATATATATATGAATGCTTGTCTCAAAAATGAATTTAGAATTTAAAAATCAATTCACTCAGAGCCAAAATTAAAATGTTATATGTTTCAGTTTTTTTTTTACAAAGGTTATCACTAAAAGTTGAATCGGACAGTTAAATCATTAACCATCAGGAAAATTATGTAAAGCGCTATAAGAGTACCATATATATATATATTTTTTTTTATCAATGTTATCACTAAATAATGAATCGGACAGTTAAAAAATTAACCATCAGGAAAAGTAGGTAAAGCTCTAAATGAGTACCATATATATTTTGTTATGAAAAAATATAGATGGCGTATCTGATTTTTAAACTGAAAAAACAAGGAGTCAAATTTCTGTGAGTTCTGTGGTAGAATATTTAACCGGAATTTGGTAATACAGAATCCAAAGTCTGAATTTAGCAGTAGTGACGCATTTCAGGGCCTATGCAAGGACCTTAGTAGTCCAGAAGAGTCGTTACTCCAATAGAGAGACTAGGCTAAGTTCAAAACAAAAGAGCGAAAATCAGGGCTAAAGGCTTTTATTCCTAATTTTAGTGATCAAAAGCTTGCTAAACGTGATCCCACTAAATAGGGTGATCACAAGCTTGCTGAAATTGAATTTTTGCTGATAAGTTTGTGATATAGGCCTAGCTATTTTGTAAGATGGGACAAAATATCTATAACAATAGATACTAGAGATTGGTAAAACTTTTGCTGACTCTGAAAAGTATTTCAATACAAGGATAAATCACAGGAATGGATTAGGTTAACAGGGGAAGGGGGTTTATGCAAAACCTTGCTGATTTAAAGAGGCAGTTGTAGAATTAGTATTCAGGAGTGTGCCAGAAAAACTTGGCTACCCCATTGATGTATTTTCCTCCTCCATCTCTGTATCACTGTGTTCAATACAGCTTTCAATTTGCATGGGGGAGGGCATACGCCCCTAAAACCATTCCCTGGATTCACCCCTGATGATTTAGTAGTTTTTTTTTTCTAAATTGGTTTTATGTGGCATATAAAAAAGCTTGATGACAGATAGGCACAAAAAAAAACAATGCATATCCACAAAATTAGCAAACTTTGTAAATAACTTAGGGCTTTATACAGCCCCACTAGAGAGGGGTTTGGTGTACAATATTGATTGCAGTTATTGTTGTAATTGGAAAAAGAATTGGATGGGGAATTTAATTTACTTTTATTTTTTACTATTGGACTTCTGTGTAAATGCATTGGATACACAGCACAATAAATGTACTGGATGCACTTTTCCTAAGGCAAACAACTCACTACAGCACCAAGATGCCTGAGGTCAACATAGCTACACGTGCTCTTCCACTATTGCACTCTATTTAAAGCCTCCCTCTTTGTACCCTTTCAATTGGGGTCTATGACCTGATTTTTGGTTGGCCCTATAACTACTGCAAAATAACTCACATATGCAAGGAAGTACACTCTCTAATGTAACATTAACAATTAGCTTTGATACAGAGTGGTTTCAATTTCTACTGTTACAAACACTGCATTTGGGTAATCCTTCATGGAGATTCCTGTTCTGGAAAGGAGTTCAGCCTTTTGTAACACGTTTTTTTGGATCTATTGAACTTAAAACTTGCAATTGATGTGTATTAATTCAATGACCATAGTTAAGCACTCTTAAAAGGTGTAGAGTACAAACATTTTTTTTTAGTATTTCTTATCACAAAGCTAAAACTTTGTTGTTTGTTTAGGGCTGCTGGTAGATGACATCTATTTTCGAGCATTTAAAAGTAGATGGCAATAGTGTTGATTCGGAAGTCACAAATTTTCGAAATGTCCAGTGTACCGTTTACAATGTTCTTGAGTTTCATTGCATTGTAAGTTAAACTATGTTTAACTGCTGAAAGTTCTACTTTTATAGCAGAAAGTTGTCCAAGGTTACCAATATCTGTGCCTCTTAGAGGGGGAAGAAATGAAAATGAATGATTTAAAACACTCTTTCTGTGGGCATACTTTAGGCTCTGGGTCAATTCCTGAAAGTTTCATTCACAAAATTTCACCTAACACATAGCTTCATGATAGCAGAAAGGTCATCATCTAGATTTGTACCCAAAAAATAAGCAATAGAAACCCAAAGAAAAGATCTCTTGAACTGTTTTGTTTCATTCACTTAAAACTACGCAAAAAACATTAAACCCCAACGGTGAGCATATCTCTTAAAATGGTTATATAAATAATAGAACATATAAAAAAATATATAATCCTAATAATAGTAAAATTTAGCCAAAAATATAAAAAACAAATAAATGTTGGGCAGGGAGGGGGCATAAGAGGTCATCTCTACATGTGGACACTAAAATAAAGAAATACATTGCAATATATAATATCTTTTAATATTTCATTATCTTGTTAGACCCTAGGTCTTGGAAACAACTCCAATAACTTGACTAGGATTTGAATCCATACGGAGATTTTTTTTTTAAATTTTTTTCCAACACTTTTATTAATTTGTGTTCTGTTGTTATCTTAGCCCAACTGCTAAGTTTTGCAGCTTCCTGCAAATAAAGGATTCACTGATGACATCTACTTTTTGGAATTTTTTTACTGCTAGCAGTTCTACTTTTAAAACACAAACTTGTCCAACCCCTCCCCCCATGAGTAAGCCTCTGATCTACGGTAATTCAGAAGCTATTATTTTATAACAAAAATGTGTTTGGGAGTCTTGATATATTTTACAGAATTGTGAAACATTATTTTTGTAAGTTGTTCAGAAATAGTAGCTGTTTGCAGTGCCTCAAATATGCTATGCTATAGCAATTCAAATTAGATTAAAGCGAAAAAATTGTTTTTAGAGTTTTGATAAATTCAGCAGAATTTATTGAAAACTGTAAAGTTTTCCTCTGCTTAATTGCTATTATTACAGGAACTTTTCACCATCAATTATTATAAATTACTAGGAATTTTATTAATAAAAACTGACTCGATTGAATGTAATCAATTGTTTTTTATGAAAATACAAAGAAAAGATATTCTCTTAAAATCCAGGCCGATTTTTTTTTATTTTTAAAGTAAAGATATGAAAAAATATTTCCAAAATCTGTGCGGCAGGGCAATTCATTATTTTGTAAAATCTACCCCTTGACTAATATATACACAACTCAATTCTATGTAATATTAAATAAAAAAAACAGTTTTTTTTCAACTGAAAGTAAGTAGCAACGTCAAAACTTGAGCCAAACAGAAATTACTAATTATATGAGGATAGCTGCCCTCGTCTCAGTACCTCGCTCTTTAACCTAATGTTTTTCTGAACTTTAAAAAAAGCTCATTATTCTAATTAAATCAGCTTATTATTCTAGCCCTTGTATTGCAGGAGTCGTTCTTAAAGAGTCGGGACAACAATTCAAACTAGCTTAAAGAGCAAGGTATTGAGAAGGGGGCAGCTCCCTCATATAATTAATAATTTCTATTCGTTTTAAGGTTTGACGTTGTTCCTTAATTTCAGTTGAAAAAAAATCTGTTTTTTAAATTTAATTTCAGATCGTTTTTAAATTATGCCGGAAAATCCGGCTCCCCCTCTATAGAAAATGCCTTTTTGAAACCTATTAAAAATTATAATAGCGGTCGCAATGTTTTTCTATACGGGTGGTTTTTGTTGTGATCGAGTATCGTGTAAGATATGCTTTGTGACAAATGACGCTGGTGCTGTGTTGCATAGGCTTTAGTTATGCGTTCTTAAAAAAAATTGGACCTGGTTAACATTCATAATAAATACTTTTCATATCAACACACAAAGGGGTGGTGATTGGAGCGCCCAATCGGGTAGATTTCGAAAAATACATTTTTTGTGTTTTCATTAAAAACACAAAAAAATGTATTTTTTTGTATTTTTTTTGTTTATCAAGTTTGATTAAAATCAAATTTTGTGGAAAATTTGCACTTTACTGAAAAAATATAAATGTTTTTACTTTTATAACTTTAATAAATCAAATAATATTAACATTTTGATTACTAAATATCAGTATATGTATATTAAACTGACGTTGCACTTTTATTTATATTTTTTCAGTAAAGCATAAATTTTGTTTTGACCTTGGGAAGGCATATGGGTTTTACGTCCAACTTGTGCTAATATTTGCACTTTTTGAGCTTGACTCGGTTATTTTTTGTAATTTCTTTTCTTGTTGGGTTTTTTATCGATGCTGATTTGTGGTAGTTTCACGCTTGGTAGATTATTTAATTTTATTTTTGCTCATTTTTTGCTTAATGGAGTTCTTTACTTTTCTTTGAAAAACTTATTTTGTGGAAAAAGCTTTTTAAATTAATTTCTGTTCGTTTTATATTGACATAGCATTTTCAAGGAAAAAGAAAATAACACTTTAAATTTTTTCGTTTTTTAAGACTTTATAGTTTCGCCTGCTATTTTTATGCTGGAGAAATTTTTCTAGTAATTTTTAACAATATGTACTTTTTTAAAAATCCGGACTCGTAAAATACTGTTTAATCTAGTTTTATACCTCCTCTAGTTGACCTGAAATGGAAAACTTGATACCATTCGTAAAAAAATCTGTTTACTTTCTTTGATAGGTTGGATACACTTACGCTATTTTTATTTGTTCAATTTTAAGAGCAGAAATGGGAGGGTTGGCGTGGGTGGGTGGGAGTGGAAGGGAGATTAGTTGCCCTCCAATCACCTTTGATTATTAAAAAGGGCATCAGCACTTTCTATTTTCAATCGAATGAGCCCTTTTCGAAGTTGCCACGAACACTCCTTCGATACGAAGTGTCGTGGTTTAAACAACAACAACAAAAATACATTATACCCACATCGATCTTTACTATAAAAATGTCAAGTCTTCCAATCACTTTCGACTATTAAAAAGGGCACTAGGTCTTTCGATTTCTAATCAACTGAGCCCTTTGGGAAAGGACAACGCTTTCTATAAACACCTTATATTCCCCCAGGGTATAAATTACAACCCTTACCCTAAGGTTTGTTAGTGTGGTTGTCATCCTCTAAGACCGAATTTCCAAAACATTCAACTACGTTAAACAACATGGCTATCTCAAAATTTTGATTGGATGTGTTTGGGTAACTTGTGGGCGTGAGAGGGGTGATAGTCGCTCTCCAATCACTTTCAACTATTAGAAATGGCCCTAGCCCTTTCAATTTCCAATCAAATGAGCCCTTTTGAAGTTTCTACAACAAAACTTTCAATAAAAATCTTATATGTCCCCTGGGCATAACTTAAAACCCTTGCCCTGAGTGCTGGGGGGGGGGTGCGATTCTCAAAGACCTAATTTCCAGAACTTTCTCCTGCTTTGAACAAAATGGCTATCTGAAAATGTTGATTGAATGTGTTTGGAGGAATGGTGGGTGTGAGAGGGGGGTTAGTTACCCTCCAATCACTTTCGACTATTACAAAGGGCACTTTAAAACCCTTGCCTTGAGAGTTGTAGGGGATTTACCTCATCAAAAACATATTTATTATCTGCAAAACAACTCAGCAGAACAACAGGGCTCTAACCAATTTTCGATTGGATGTGTTTGGTGAACGTGGTGGGGGTAGGTGGAAGGCTCTTTGCCCTCCATTCACTTTTAAATATTGAAAAGGGCACTAGCCACTCCAATTTCCAATCGAATGAGCCCTTTTCGAAATTTCTACGATAACTCCTTCGTTACGAAGTGCCCGGGTATGGAGAAAAAAAAACACATTGTGCCCACATCGTTCTTTACTTAGGCAGCACTAGCGCGCTGCCTATGATTACTTCCTGTATCATAAAGGCTTATATTCCTCAGTGAGTTCAGGAAATATTATTTACTGTTAGGTGAAGTGAATATTTGTTTTTTATAAGAACGAGAACTGACAAAACACCCAATAACCCACTTTAAATCATGCCCAAATTCGGCCAAACAGTATTTAATTGTTTCAAATGTGTACCGGAAGGTAAATAAGTAATTATAGCTTGTAGCAATTTATGAAATTCGGTTATTTTTGTTGTGGCTTCGTTGTAGGTTGCTCATTAAGCTATATGGCCAAACATTTCTCCTCTAATCTAACTAACGTTTATTCATATCATTTTGCTGAGACTGGCCGTATTTCAAACAGTAAGCCGTACAAAAATGTGGTTCTATCCCGCTTTCCAAGCCTTTATTTAGTAAAATGTTGAAATGGCTAGGGCACGTTTTGTGGTTAGGCAAATATCGGCGTCTTCAGCCATACTTTTAGGGCCAAACGAAAAAGAGGGTGTCCTTGATGGGGCTTGGAAGAGATCGTAAGAAAGGATTTAAAGGAAATTGGAGCTTCTTGGGAGGGTGTAAATAAGGGAAAATTTGAGTAGACTGGAATGGAGGAGGAGTATGTGCTGCTGTGTTGGCCTCAGGCACCTTGGTGCTGCAGAGATTTGCTAGAAGTGTTTATTTTTTTAATAAATTTGGGTAAGGAACGTGTGCAGCAGTTTTGGCCTCAAATGTCTGTGCCGAGGAGTGTCTGCAGCTGTGTTGGCCTTAGGTGGCTTGGTGCTGCTGTTTGTTGTTGTTAGTAGTAGCAGTAGTAGTAGTATTTTGTTGTGACGGAGATTTCGTAAAAGTAACGAAAGTAAAAGTATTTCGTAAAAGTTTCGAAGTCGCTAAGGCTAGGAATAAGTGAAGGTGAAAAGGTGACGTTGAGGTCCTTTTTGACCTACCTTCTAGGGCTAAACGAAAAGTAGATCTTCCCCGGTTGGGGTTGCAGGATGTCGCTTCGAAAAAATTAAGGGAAATGGGAACTTCCTGGGAGGGAGTAAAGAGGAAGGCTTGAATTGACTGAGACGGAGGAGGAGGAGCGAACGTAGCTATGTTAATCTCAGGTGGCGCTGAGGTACTGCGCTGAGTTTGAAGTAGTAGTAGTACTTATGGAAGATATATAAGAAAACAATTCTTTTAGCGGTTGAACAAATATGAAAAAAAACTTGAGAAATCAGGGCGAAGACCCCTGGTCCAAAGCCCTCCTCTGTCTTAGCGGAGAATTGTTTTTCTGTCTTATGGTCGTGAATAAAGTTACTTTTAATTCCATTTGTTTCTTAATTATACGATTATGATTAAAAAGTATTTTTTGTTTTCAGTTATTTAATGTTATTTAAGCCTTTTATGAGGAATTTATTTGTTAGTTTTTAGCATGATCTCTTGTGAACATATATATATATATATATATATATATATATATATATATATATATATATATATATATATATATATATATATATATATATATATATATATATATATATATATATATATATATATATATACATATATATATATATATATATATATATATATATATATATATATATATATATATATATATATATATATATATATATATATATATATATATATATATATATATATATATATATATATATATATATATATATATATATATATATATATATATATATATATATATATATATATATATATATATATATATATAACTTTTATATATGTTGTCGTCTCATTATAGAAGGAATATTATGGAAATAGGCAGGGGCGTCGTTTGGGGGGGGGGGGGGTCCCCTCAAATAATTTGGTGAAACAATTATTATATAGCCCATGTCCCTTGACTATCTCCATATGGACCCCTCCTACCCCCCTCCTCCCCTCAATAATTATGCTGTAGCTAAGCCCCTGGAGATCGAGAAATGTCTATAGAGAGCAATTGAAAAATTATAAGAAAGGTCTTGAGAAATCAAAGCGAGTAGCCCCAAGTTTAAAACCCTGTCTGTGTACATGTCTGAGGGGAAAAGTAGTTTCTTTGGCTTTGTCGTCTTGAGAAAAAATTGTTCTTTTTAATTCTTTGTTTGTTTTTCTTCATTTATATGATGAAACAGTATTTTGATCTTTTAAATATTTGAGTATTATTGTAAGGTATTTATATGCGTCATTATGTATAGCGCAAGACACTGGGACCATTTCGTCACTGTCGTGGCTGAAGGTCGTCTGAAATAGTTGCTCAAAACCGTTGGCTAAGTTGTTCTAAAAAGGAGGATTAACATGGCGATCGGTGCTCAGTCACACTTTGGTCCTCTGAATCGGTATTTTGCTGCTGATTCTCCCTTTAAGAACAGCTTTCAATCGGTATTTCTCAATTATTTCAGAAACTTGAAAATATCAGAAATAGCCTTTAGGCGTAAGGTTCAACAAAGCCATGCATATTGAATCATAATTTGATTCTTCTGATCTACAATTCTCCGCAGACCCTCCTTTTGGGGACTGCTTCCAAACGGCATTTGCCAATTATCTCAAAAGCTTGAAAATGTCAGATACGGCCTTTAGGCATAAGAGTCTACAAGGCAATGTATGTTGAGTCATTCTTTAAACTTTCTGATCGATAATTCTTTGCTTATCCTTCATTTGAGAACTGCTTCCAAACGGTATTTGCCAATTATCTCAGAGGCTTGGAAATGTCAGATATGGCTTTTAGGCATAAGGATCAACAAAGCAATACATTTTGAATCACTCTTATCCTTCTGATCGACAATTCTTTGCTGATCCTCCCTTTGAGAACTGCTTCCAAACGGCATCTGCCAATTACCTTAGAATTTTGAAAATATCAAATACGGTCTTTAGGCATAAGGATCAACAAAGCACTACATGCTGAATCACTCTTTGAACCTTCTGATCTACAATTCTTTGCTGATCCTTGTTTTGAGAACTGCTTGCAAATGGCATTTGCTAGTTATCGCAGAGGCTGAAGGCCGAATCAACAGATACGGCCTTTAGGCGTAACGATCAACGAAGCCATGAATGTTGAATCACTCTTTGTTCCTTTTCATCTTCCCTTTGAAAACAGCTTCCAAACGGTATTTGCTAATTATTTTGGAAACTTGAAAATGTCAGATACGACCTTTAGAGGTAAGGATCAACAAAGCAATGCATGTTGAATTACTCTTTGATCTTTCTGATCTACAAATCTTTGCTGATCTTCCCTTTGAGAACTGCTTCCAAATAACTTTTGCTCATTATCTCAGAGGCTTGAAAATGTCGAGATACGGCCTTTAGGCGTAACGATCAACGAAGCCGTGCATGTTGAATCACTCTTTTGTTCCTTTTCATCTTCCCTTTGAAAACAGCTTCCAAACGGTATTTGCAAATTATTTTGGAAACTTGAAAATGTCAGATACGACCTTTAGAGGTATAGGATCAACAAAGCAATGCATGTTGAATTACTCTTTGATCTTTCTGATCTACAAATCTTTGCTGATCTTCCCTTTGAGAACTGCTTCCAAATAACTTTTGCTCATTATCTCAGAGGCTTGAAAATGTCAGATACGGCCTTTAGGCGTAACGATCAACGAAGCCATGCATGTTGAATCACTCTTTGTTCCTTTTCATCTTCCCTTTGAAAACAGCTTCCAAACGGTATTTGCGAATTATTTTGGAAACTTGAAAATGTCAGATACGACCTTTAGAGGTAAGGATCAACAAAGCAATGCATGTTGAATTACTCTTTGATCTTTCTGATCTACAAATCTTTGCTGATCTTCCCTTTGAGAACTGCTTCCAAATAACTTTTGCTCATTATCTCAGAGGCTTGAAAATGTCAGATACGGCCTTTAGGCGTAACGATCAACGAAGCCGTGCATGTTGAATCACTCTTTGATTCTTTCATCCTCCTTTCGAAAACAGCTTCAAAACGGTATTTGCCAATTATTTCAGAAACTTGAAAATGTCAGGTACGACCTTTAGGCTTAAGGATCAACAAAGCAATACATGTTGAATCACTCTTCGATCTTTCTGATCACCGTATATAAATTATATATCTATCTACAATGTTTCTGATCTACAATTATCTGCTGATTCTCCCTTTGAGAACAGCTTTCATACTGTATTTGATAATTATCCAAGATGCTAGAAAATATCAATGATGATAGTGGTGATGATGCAGGTTAAGGTACTGGTCACAATAAAAAATGTCAACGCTACCTAATTTGACTAATATCTACACATAACCTGAAGAACTTGAAATTAGTGCCCAAGGTATATCCACACCTAATGAATTCAGTCTTAAATTCCTATGCAAAAGAATACCCGTCAGAATGCAGGTGTAAGTTAACTTGGTACCAGTTAGCTACCCAAAGCGGATTTGTTGTGTTGACGCAATATTGATGAAATAATGAACGCTGTATAAGGATAAAATACATGTGCGATGAAAAGAGTGATATTTTGTGAAATTTAGGAGTGAACGTGATTTTTGTGAATGGAACTTTATATTGGTGATTCAAATTAATTTTATTTGGATATACCCAAATATGACCGGTCAGTTAGCTGATATATTCATGCACACATATGTGCTTTAAGTGTGTCTTTTTGGACTTAACTTCATTGGTAGTCAAATACTAGGAGTCAGGAAATCAAGAAAGAAAGATTTTCTTTTGAGTTGTTAAGAAGGCTTATTGTATTCAAATTTGATATCTTCTAATCTAGTCTTACTAGATTAGAAGATTCGAACAGAGTAGAATTCTTCTGACTCAGTGTGTCATTGGGGGGGGGGGTATTTTACATTTTAAAATACCTTGTTTGGTATTTACATTGAAAATGCATTTTATTTTGGTATTTCAATTGAAAAACTATCCTCCCATAGATCATGGAAAAATACATTGCCCCCCCTCCCTCCTAAATTTTCATGAATTCACGCCACCGTTCTGAAGTAAGCACTATAATAAGGAAATTAGTAATTTATTACATTCAGAATACACATAAATGCTTCCAGTTTAATTAAGTTTAACTACATACTTCCTCCCCCTCCCACATAACGCGTTGATATAGCCCTTGGCTATATAAACCATTTTTCTGATTTTGATGGTTTGAATTATTTTTGTGCGTGTATTTCTCATCAACAATTGGGTCGTAAAACCAATTAATACTAATTTGAAAAATTGCAACGTGAAAATCAGAAAAATTGGGGATATAGCCTAGGTATATCCAGGTATAAGGGAAGGGGTGGGGGCTGGAGCATAGCAACAATGGAAATGGCTCTGAACATAAATACGTAGAAATTTTCTGAAATAAAAGAATATTATTTCATGTTTGTTTATGCATTGTATCCTTGTACGTGCGTAGGGGGGTGTCGGGCTCCCCCTCAAATTCCAAATCTCTCGGCACTTCTCATCCAAAATGTCATTTTTTAATTACTCCACCCTCCCCCCGATGGAGTTCCTGCGTCCGTGCGTGGTTTTATCTTTTGAAAAGGGGCCGGCATAAAATTATTGGAGATTCATGTTTATTCGATTGAGCTCGGCACACTTCAGCTTTAAAGGGCTAAGCTAGTCTTGCCTGGTTGATATGTCCAAGATGAGAATTGTCAACACTGATCTTCGCCCCATACCTCCTCTCCCCATACCCATAACCTCCTCTGTTCAACCAAGTTTCTAAATAAACGGCTCCAATTTGTAGGGAATATTTTCTACATCTTAGGGCTAGTTTCCACTCTTAAAAATGATCTACGCATGTTGATTCGGGGCATTAGATCAAAACCCCTTCTGACTGATACACAAATGTTGACATTTGACATCGAAAGTAATTAAGTATAATCCCATGGAGGGAGGGGGTAATAAGCAAGTATATTGTCCATAAACAGGCCACCTATCTTTAAAAATCACTATAGAAAAGTATTAAAATAATGAATTTATTGTTAAGCCTTTTTCGTTGAAAAGTTGAATATAATTTAGTTGCGATAGTGTTCGTTTGATGTACATTTTTTACGGGAAATAATTAATTTGGTACGTAATAAAACTGTAAGAAGGATTGGGATCCAGGTAGTCTGAAACCCAAGACAAAGACGATCGGGAAATGGAAGGCAATAAAGACTCATTTTAACCATCCTTAAGCCAGGCGCATTCGCATTGGTTCACTTCTGGATGGTAGAGGGGGGGGGGGGAGTTTGTAAATCTGCCAAAAATAAGTGAATGCAAAAATATGTAAAAATGTATAGTAAAATAAGGGAGTCATGGACCAAAATGCTCCCAGCCAGAGAGTGTGCCTTCCCCAGACATAGTTTTCAATCTGACAGAAATACGAGCTTGGTAATTCTTGGGAGGTAATAACAGGTAATTAGAATATTTTAAAATATCAACAAGTCAAGAGTGACCCATTCTTTATGTTGATAATTTCGATCATTTCCTTCTTATAATTATGTAAATAGATAAAATATGGAGATTCCAAGTACGATCCCCTAATGAGAGGGAGGCTTATCCACACCAGGAAACAAAATTATGTAAAACACTTTTTGACTTTTTACTGCTGATTATAATTTCCGCCTTTAAATACACACTATATCTTAGCCAATACCAAATAATAAGGAGGGTTTATAAGAGTGAAAACTGGTACTAGGGTCGAAAAGAAAATAAAACGAAAAGAAACTAAACTTGCTCCTTGCACAAGTTTATCGGATCAACCTATATTGCCCCCCCCCCTAAAAAGAATCCTGGATGCACCCCTGGTGGCAACTTTAAAATTGAGTAGAGGGTAAAGAATACTGACACCAGTAGGCCTACCAGCCTAGACTGAAGGGGAGAAATCTTTCAAGGCTTTATCTAACTAATCTAGACCAATTTTTGAAGACTGAATTTTGACTAAAATCAAACAGTTCGTGGTAACGAACTGTAAGTAAGGAGCGACCCGGTTCAATGGTAACCGAGACTCTAAAAAATGGAATTTTGATACCAATAAATACATCAAAAGAATCAGATTTTAATTCTGATTTCAAATATATAAGTTTCATCAAGTTTAATCTCACATATTAAAAGTTACGCGACTGAGAATATTTGGCTGATTTTCGAAAAAAGGGGGAAAGACCCCCTAAAAGCTATAGAACCTTAATGAAAATCACACCATCAGATTCAGCGTATCAGATAACCCTACTTTAGAGTTTTCAAGCTCCTATCTGAAAAAATTTGGATTTATGTTTTTTTTTCAAGAAGAAAGATAACGGATGCGTTTTTATTTTTTTTTTTGTTTTTTTTTTTTTTTTCCCAGGGGTGATCTTATCAACCCAGTAGTCCTAAAATATCATGGAAGGACTCATTGGAACGCAAATTAAAAGTTCTAGTGCACTTTTTAAGTGACAAAAAAAATGGAGGGCAACTAGGCCCCCTCCCACGCTAATTTTTTTCCCAAAGTCATCTGATAAAAATTTTGACATTGTAATTTTGTTCAGCAAGGTCGAAAGTATTATCACAATGTCTTTTAGGATGACTTAATCCCTCGAAGCCCCCAAGGGAAGGGCTGAAAGTTATGAACTTTACCCAATGTTAACATATAGTAGGCTATTGGTTATTGGGAAGTATACAGACGTTTTCGGGAGGAATTGTTTCTGGTAGTAGGGGGTGGGGGTGGGTCGGGGGTTATATGGGAGGATCTTTTCATGAAGGAAGTTTTCCCGGGGAAGGGACATTGCTATGAAGGGGGCGCCGGATTTCCCAGTATTATTTAAAAAAAGATCAGAAATTAATTATAAAAAAAAGTTTTCCAACTGAAAATAAGGAGTAACATCAACACTTAAAATGAACAGAAAATATTACGTGTATGATTGGGTTAACCCCCTAGTCAATACCTCGCTCTTTAAGCCAAAGATTTTTTAGTACTTTCATAAGAGCTATTTATTCTAAGTAACGGCTTTTGTGATTAAGGGTCATTTTTAAAGAATTGGAACAAAATTCGAACTTTAGCTTACAGAGCGAGGTATTAACTAGGGGGCGAGCCCCCTAATATACGTATTGAAAATATATGAACATAGAAGCTCATTACGTAAGTTAATTCGTAAGTTACGTATATTTATTAGTAATAAAAACGTCCGTAAATAAAAATAAACAAGTTTCGAGAAAACCACTTAACCAAATAAAAGTAAAACGAATATGAAAATTTTGTTTTAATTATTCGGCCTTTGTGATTAGGGGTCATATTTAAAGAGTTGGAACAAAATTCGAACTTAAGCTTAGAGAGCAAGGTATTGACTAAGGGGTGAACCCCCTAATGTACGTATTAAAAATATTTGAATATTTGGTCATTTGTTTCCTCTTTAAAACATTAGGAACTTGTTGCTTTTTGTGTTTTGCATAATTGTAATTCCTTGTTTTTGCAAATATTCTTCAGTTTTCTTGCCTTCTATGTCAAAAGGCACTTACCGCCATAATTGGGCAAAGTCGGTGTCCACATTAAAACTAATAGTTTTATAGTTTTGCCATACCCCATGTAGTATCCAAATACACATGATGGCGTATATATTTTTCATGATTGCTGTTTTTATAAAACGAACAGAAATTATTCCGTATATGAAAGGAGCTGTCCCCTCCTCAACGCCTCGCTCTTTACGCTAAAGTTTTTTTTGTTTAAAAAACCAGGGCAACTAGGCCCCTCCCACGCTCATTTTTTTCTCAAAGTCACACAATTAAAATTTGAGATAGCCATTTTGTTCAGCATAGTCAAAAATCTAATAAATGTGTCTTTTAGGATGACTTAATCCCCCACAGTTCCCAGGGAAAGGGCTACAAGTTATGAACTTTGCCCATTGCTTACATATTGTTTTGGTTATTGGAAAGTATACAGACATTTTCAGGAAGAATTTTTTTCTGGTGGGGGGGGGTGGAGGAGGGGGTTACTCGGGAGAATCTTTCCGTGGAGGATGTTTCTTTGGGGTAAGGGATATTTCTATGAAGGGGGCACCGGATTTCGAAGCATTATTTAAAAAACAATCAGAAATTAAATAAAAAAAAACAAGTTTTTTCAACTGAAAGTAAGAAGTAACATTAGAACTTAAAACGAACAGAAATTTTTACGTATATGAGGGGGTTCTCCGCCAATTCAAAACCTCGCTCTTTACGTTACAGTTTTTTTAGTGCTCTCAAAAGAGGTTTATGAATTAATTTTTTTTATACTTTTAACGTAAAGAGCGTGGTATTGAATAAAGGGAGAACCCCCTCATATTCGTAATAACATATACTTATAAAAAAACAATAAAAAAAAAACAAGCGATACGGCTCAATAGTAATCGAAACTTTTAAAAACAGAATTTTGATCTCAATAAATGTATCAAAAGAATGGGCTTATAATGCTGATTCTAAATATATAAATTTAATTAAGTTTAGTATTACTCATCAAAGGCTACAAGCCTGAAAAAATTTACTTGATTTTTTAAAGAGGGGGGAAACATCCCCTACAAGTGAAAGAATTTTAATGAAAATCACACCGTCAGATTCAGCGCATCAAAAAACCCTATTTCATAGGTTTCAAGCTCATATCTGCAACTTCGTTTTTTTTGCCAGAAGAAAAATATACGAATATAGAAGTTCGTTACGTAAGTTAATTTGTAAATTACGTCAGAACAAAATTTAGAGACAGCCATTTAGCAAAAGAAAAGTAAAAATTTTATGCAAATTTTGTTTACTTATTCAATGAAGGTTAGCCAAAATAAAAGCTGTATTAAATAAAAAACGATCAGAAATTAAATAAAAAAGAAAGTTTTTTAAACTGGAAGTAAGGAGCAACATTAAAATTTAAAACGAAAAGAAATTATTCCGTATATGAAAGGCGCTGTCCCCTCCTTAACGCCTCGTTGTTTACGCTAAAGTTTGACTTTCTCACAACTCTTATTTTTTTGAAACAATGAAAACCTTATTCCTTATATGAAAGGGGCTGTCGCCTCCACAACGCCTCGCTATTTAATCTAAAGTTTTTTATTGTTTGAAAAATAGAGTTGTGAGAAAGTCAAACTTTAGCGTAAAGAGCGAGGCGTTGAGGAGGCGACATCCCCTTTCATATAAGGAATAAGGTTTTCATTGTTTCATTGTAAGGTCCCCCCCCCGTTTAAGTAAACCATTCAAATCTTAGGTTCGGTTGCATTGGATAGATGTTGGGTTTCATTGAATGGAGGTTGAGTTAAAAGTATTGAGTTGCATGGGGTTTAATTGCATGTGGGTTGAATTTAAATTGAATAAAGGTTGAGGTGAACGGACCCTACTATAGAGGTTTCAAGCTCCTATCTGCAAAAATGTGGAATTTTGTATTTTTTGCCAGAAGAAAGATTACGGATGCGTGTTTATTTGTTGTTGTTTTTTTGCCAGGAGTAATCTTATCGATCCAGTGGTCCTAGAATATCGCGAGAGGGCTCATTCGAACGGACTTTCTTAAGTGCCCTTTTTAATTGACCAAACAAAATGGAGGGCAACTAGGCCCCCTCCAACGCTCATTTTTTCCAAAGTCACCCGATCAGAATTTTGAGATAGCCATTTTGTTGAGCATAGTCAAAAATCCAATAACTATGTCTTTGAGGTTGACTTAATCCCCACATTCCCCGGGGGAAGGGCTACAAGTTATGAACTTTGTCCATTGTTTACAAATGGTATTGGTTATTGGGAAGTATACTGACGTTTTCAGGAGGAATTTCTTCCGGTGGAGGGGGGGGGGTGGTCAGACGAGGGGATTAAGTGGAAGGATCTTTCTATGGAGGATGTTTCCATATGGGAAGTGACATTCCTATGAAGGGGGCGTCGGATTTCCCCTTATTATTTATAAAACGATCAGAAATTAAATAAAAAAATCAAGTTTTTTCAACTGAAAGTAAGGAGCAACATTAAAACTTAAAACGAACAGAGATCATTACGCCTATGAGGGGGTTCGTCCCCTAGTCAATACATCGCTCTTTACGCTAAAGTTTTTTAGTACTTTTAAAAGAGCTATTTATTCTTATTAAATGGCCTCCGTAATTCATAGGTCATTCAGAATTGTCATAAAATTCAAACTTAGCGTGGAAGGCAAAGTGCTGAATATGGGGCGACACCCCTTACAACGTAATAATTTCTGTTTGTTTTAAGTTTTAATACTTCTCCATATACTCAGTTGAAAAAAACTTGTTTTTCTATTTAATCGCACTAAAAGTGTAGTGTCCAACCATTTTATTTAAAAAGCAGAAAATTTCTAAGAAAATTGATTAATTCCTATAATCAGTCTGAACTATTATAGGATTAAAGTTGAAATTTTCTCTGAAGTTGATAATTAACTAGTATTTTATACTTTCAAGGATTGTTTTAAGCAAATAATTAGTTTGCACAAGTCTGCCTAGGCTCTAGCTTGAAAAAAGTCTTGGCAGGTTAAGTAGGCCCAGTTAAATTCTAGATGGTCGGCCTATTGCTAATAGAATTCCGCTTTCCGCATTTAAAGTACCTGAAGAGATGAAGTATGTGGAGCTTTTGGGACAAATAAAGTCGCCAAACGCTAGATGGTGTTACTGATTTTTCTATTTGTTCTGGCGTCAGTTTCTATATAAACTTCCATACTCTTTCGCTGGGAAGATCAACATTGCTCAAGAATTATGAATGACATCTAAAATTGGCGCTGTTGCCGTTGCATAATTTAACTTTGTCAACAAGTGTGACTGTATTGTTCGCCTGGTTATTATAGTAAATCAACAAAACTGAGAATAGACTAATTTTAGCGCAGGAACACCGTAGTTTCTCCTAATTTGTTAGTAATTAAATCAGTGCTCCAAGGACGCAAGCAAGTAATAAAAGTAATGCATAAATGTGGTAGCAAAAACTAATTATTGAAAATTTTCAAGGTAGTTAGGTTAATATTTTTGACTTTCATATTTAAACAATTTTTTTTATGCGTAATATTTTTTTGGTCAGTAATTATGTGTGATTAAGTCAGTCTTCGGTAAACCAAACATTAATAAATATTTTTATTAATTAGGATAGACAGGTGACAGGAGAGTACATTCTCAATCATTGATCAATTAGGATAGGCAGGTGGACAGGAGAGGCCATTCTGGACCCCCCCCCCCCCCTATATGTGAAGAGCTGAACGGTTTATCTCCCGTTTTTATCCCTTTATCTGTTTTTTGGGATCTGATAAATTGCACATTCCCCAAAATTACATCGTTCGTACATGCGTGTAACGGCTCTTCTTTTTAATATCCTCCACTTAAATACTGAATGCAGCCCTCATTTTTTCGAAGTCTGACCCAGGAGGAGGAGGAGGTTTGAGATTTTGTGAAATCCAAAATTTTTTTTAAAGCTATAAGATCCTTTTTGAAATGTGGAATATTGTATAACATATACAAAATATCTAAATTGCATATGCTTCCGCCCACTAATGTAATTGGGAGGGGAGACTTAAGTGAACCAAATGTCATAGACCAAAATGTCACAACATCCATCTTAGTTACATTAGCTGTAAATCTGCTGATATAGTATAAAATCGTCTGACCATTGACTGAAAGTTAATTGTAGGACATAAATACCCCCCTCCTCAATGAAATTAAGACTATGAAATGTTTTTCAATTAACCTTTAGTGTAATGCACTGGTCGGACTGTTGTTCACATCTGCCTTTTGAGGTTTTGACAAATCCTAAAAGCATGGAGTTAAGCTTAAATCTAACTTGACAAAACTTTCAAAAATATAGCCACAAGACCATGACAATACAGTACATGTTTAAAATGCCAAGGACATTAAAAATAAAAAAATTGACCGCTGTGCCCATCTTAGTTCTATTCTTCTTAGAAACCTGTAATTTCTAAAAAAAAACTTTTGGTTGTTTCAAAATTACTAAGTTTTTTGGGAATGCCACATTTTTATCAATGTCGCTATGTTGAGATCTGAAAGCAAGTGAACAAAACTAATCAAGTTTGACATCGCTTTTCGTCCGTGAAAATTCAAACATTAAAAATATGTTTATTCCCAAAGACAGCGACATCAAGGAAAGATAGACTTTCCTACACTGTTAGGTTCCAAAGGTTTCAAACTTATTTTTTGCTGATATTTTACCAGCGTTTCTTTTTTAAGTTAGGGGCCCGCTACATCCAAAAATATTTAGCCTTGTAAGCCAATTTTTGCTGATTTTTCAGCCGCATTTCTTATTTTTTTTTAATTTGGCGTCCGCTACTACCCGAACTGCCACCGAACTGCATATGTCTATTCCGTCGTTAAATTGATTTCCCGGTTTTAATTTTTTTTTTTAATTTTAATTAAAATTTAAATTCCCGGTTTTAATTCTTCCTAATTTTTAAAGGTGTATGTGGTTGTGTAACTTTCCACTTAACCACTTCAACTAATAAGATTCCATTTTCACTGTCCTTGGTACTTCAATAATTAATGATAATTAATTATTAAAGTACCAATTAATGGTGCCAATTAAAAGTAACAATTATGACAATTAATGATAAATAATTAATGGTACTTTAATAATAAATAATAATTAAATGTCTCAATATATTACCCAATAAAGCGCTGCCTTTATGGGGATTAAACTAAAAACACAAATTTTTTAAACTGAAAGTAAGAAGCAATATTAAAACTTAAAACGAATCGAAATAATTACGTATATGAGGGGAGTTTCTCCCTCCTTAATAATTATCTCTTTACCCTGAAGTTTGAAGTTTTGTTCCAATTATTTGAGAATGACTCCTGAAAAACAAGGGCCGTTTAAATGGAACAATAATAATGTAAGCTCCATCCCTCCACCAGACCCCTCCCCCCGAAAAATATTGGTATACTTCACAATAGCCAACACAATATGCAGGCTAAGCAGTGGGTAAAGTTTATAGCTTGCAGCCCTTCCCCCAGGGGCACTGGAGGGAGGGTCAAGTCATCCTCAAAGATAAGAAAAGGTGCGGGGGAGGGGGGCTAGCTGCTCTCCAATAATTTTGGTCAGTTAAAAAGGGAACTATAACTTTTGGTTTCCGATAAAATAAGCCCTCTCCTGGTCTTGTAGGATCCCTGGTTTTATGCGATCATCCCTGGGGAAACCAAACAAAAAACAAATTAACACGCATCCGTGATCTTGCTTCTGGCAAAAAACTCAAATCTACAGATATGCTGAATCTGATGGTATGATTTTCATTTAGAACGCTTGATGTTTTGGGGGTGTTTCCTCCCTTTTAAAAAAATTAGACAACTTTTTTCAGTCTCGTAAATTTTGATGGGTAATATTAAACTTGAATTTTTTCTTATATATTTTGAATAAGCATCACTATTGGTGTATCCACTGTTATCAAGACTTTATGCATCTCTGTCAAGTGTGCGAGAAAACACTTGCGCAGCACAAGGTAAGGGGAAGAAGCAAAGACAGGGAAAGTGTGGGGAGGGGGGGGGTCAAACTCCTTGATATGCCCAAACTACGATGGGAAAGGAGAGTGCCGCAGATGCAACACAATGTATTTTAAGCTGTAAATCATATCCGAGGGCGCATCCAGGATTTTGTACAATTATTTACAATAATTTTCTTTTTAAAACATCGAAAACTTGTTTATATACATATTTGTTACGTTTTAAAGAGTTGGATGAAAATTTTAGAGGAGGGAGGTCAAACCCCATGAACTCTCTTTCCCCCTAGACACGGCTTTGATCATATCGCACCTATATTTCCTTTTAAAGGATCTAGTAGCCTAGTAAAAAAAAAAAAAAAGATCATGTATCATACGATGCCCGATTTTAGTTTTAGAAGTACCTCGGGCACGGTTTACATTAAAATAAATAAGAAAGATTCCAGATAACTATTTTTCTTGATTTTGTGCACGCGGCCTATTTTCCTTAGAAGGGTAGTGCGAAAATAGATGAATAACGTACATGTGTGTTTTGTGCTTGCAGTTTACATGTTGGCATACAAGCACATGCACATTAGTTGGGTAAAAGAAATAAAAAATTAAAAACAAAACTTTTTCAATACTAATTAATAACATAAGATCAAATCCCGACCACGGGATGTTAGGGCTCCTTATCCACATATAAAGAAATGACCTTGAATAGGAAACTTTTTTTGATCCAAGGAGAAAATGTCTTGAGTGTAACCCAAAACGCCTGAGAAATAATGCCTTAAACCTCTTACAGGCTTAAATCTATTTTCATTTCATCAGAAATAAAATCTTATTAGTTTGATGGCCAGAAAACACGCCTAGTGCATCTGGCGAAAAGGTACCCCTTTAATAACTGTTGCTAATTTCGGCTGAATAGCTTGAGAACAATAAGGGTTATAACGGTCCAGTTTGAATTTTACCTGTTCTCTATTATCAGATTGGCGGATGAACGAATTGGAAAAGGATTAAATTGGACTCTTAGGGATTGGACAGAGCAGATTAACTACCTTCTGGTATTTACAATCCTTACCACGGTAGTCGCTCAAAACTGTCTGAATTGCGGTTATTGGATACTGTTCTTTTAGCTATAAGACACGCGATAATGCGAAGAAGATCAGATAGGATAAAAATCTGTAAAGTTTGGTTAATGCTAATGAAATAAAACAAAATATGATGAAAATATTCTAGTTTAATAACATATTTCTGCTATATATTTGCACATTTGGGGGGTGGGGCATAGCATAGCATGGCATATATTAAATACGTAACCTAATCTAACCTAAACGAACTCAACCTAGGTACCTTTTCCCTCCTAAACCCCAAAAAACTAAAGTTTAAATATCATAAACGGAAATATAAACTACTTTTTGCAATGCTCGGCATTAATTCTCCGTTGAAAGAACCTGTTTGACTAGTTTCTTTTATTAGCTTCGCTATATGAAATATCGCGTCTTACATCTAATAGAACAGTACAGGTTATTGTTCTAAAACTAGCAGCAAAGCTGTCAGGCAACAGCTTTAAAAGAAAAAAGGAAGACAAATTTAAGCATTTATTCTATTTTTAGGACTGTAGATATTTTTTTGTCCCTACCATAAAATTTGAAACTGACCCCCCTCCCTCCACAAAACAAACTTTTCCTGCAAATATCAACTCGATCCCTCAAGATATTGAAAATACGTATGTTTTATCCACAGAAAAAAAATGAAATGTGGGGCTCAATTCTATGCGATTCTATGTCTCTTCGATTAAAAGCTTTATTGATCACATTTTCCATCGAATGAGCTGTTGAGGCTGGTTTTACGTCTTTGCTTTACTTATGTATAAAAGTAAGCGGGCTTGCGGATATACTTAATTATTATATAGGCTTTATTTTACTAGTTTAAACTTTACAATTTCACTACCCAAAATCAAAACAGATTCATTAAAAAAATAAGTATTGAAATGGGGAAATGTTGGTGGAGGTCTTTCTTTTAAACCGGAACAAACTAATCGAAGTTGAGACACCTAGCGTTTTCTCAAATGTTGGTAATTTGGGTCGCACACCACATGTCGGGGATGTTGCATTGCCTCCCTTGTATATTGTTGACTGTTATTAGATGGCAGACCCGGTACGGACTTAAATTCTGCATCTTCTGACCACAATGAAAAATGCCATCGTGAAGGATTGCTGTAACAAGTCAATTAATTACAAATTTAAGAGATTACTCTCCTATATTTCCTTGTTTAAGAGTGTGCTTAATTTCCATTGGTTTATTTTTGTGACGTATTTACGTAATCACACTACTCCTTAAGCGCGTGTCTGATAGATAACAAAATAACACTACCTTTTTTTTTTTATCTGTTGTTGTATCTATTCGTTGTTGTTAGGTTAAATTTGAGTCACTAAAAAGAACAAAAGATATTTGAGTCTTTTTACAAGTAAACTTTCTGTTTTTCTGTTGTTAGTCTTTTGCAGCCGGATTCAAGACATTTTAGTCTTGTTTTAACTTGACCATTAATGATCAAAAGTCTTTGTTATTTGACCAAGATATTACGGGTTCCGAACGCCTAAAGAAAGACACTAAATATGGCTGCGTAATCAGGACTTAGACGGGGACTCTATAATTGGGGCAGAAGTAGCTTACAGCCTCCTAATCTACCTACTTATTTATTTCTGTTTGTTTGCGAGTAATGTCATCTAGGAAAACCATTGAAGCGTTGAATGTATTCAGTTTCACTGATTCACATCATTGAATTTACACCTACTTGATACAAATAAACTTCTTTTTTGCTTCGGTGAACACTGCGGTTGAATTATCGTACTACAAGGGTTTTTCTCCTTGCGCTAGTTGGCAGACATTACATGTAACTCAGGGATTGTGTATGGCCAGTTCTAAATTATACCCCCCCCTCACACTTCCGAGGCCAAGTTTGCCTGTGCCTCACATGCCCAAAATCCCACCTCGTTGAACCTCCTCAGAATCTACGTCTAAATCTTTGTCAAGAATGCCGATCCTCCAGTTTACATGAGCTATGACCTACTTGCAAGGCCATATTTGCCTCTGACCCCAATGGTTACTTTAAGCATGAGTGTCCCTCAAGTTATGCGGTGTAATTTAAGTAAACTATTATCTTATCCCCTCGAGTCCCAGAAAGACTGGACAGATACAGAAAGCTGGAATTTCCATAAGATGCTTGAAAGGATCCAAGAAAATATTCACTTTTCATTTTCTTTTAATATCCAACTCCGTCCTCCTTTTCTGAATGTCTAACCAGTTGGACATTCAATTCCAATTAAATAACTAATCAACACTGAGTTTGTGTTAAAATTGAAGTGGACTTATTCCAGTTCAGAAAAAAACTTAATAAAAGTTAAATAATAAAAATAACACAAATAAATGTTTTTGTAAACTTAAGATTGACAAAAAGTGGTTTCGTTCTTTCTTTCATGTCAGAGGACTGAATTTTTTTGCAAATGCCTGAGAAGATAGGATACCTTGAAGAGTCTCACCCAGTTTCTGAAACACCCTTGATAATTCAAAGAAGCATGTGCCCCGAAGACTGACCTGACCCCTCCCCCTTTCTTGGAAAAGTTGAAAATAGTAGGAGGATCATACATTTTTTTCCAATTTAATTTTAAGTCCCTCCCCTTCATTTCTAGAAACTGTGCTCTGACAACACCCTGAGCCAAGTCTATGTTGAAACATATATGGCCCACTGAGAAACAATCAGAGTAATTTCAACTTTAAAATAAGCTGTGAATTGTTCACAATTAAGTGTTTTGGGGAGGTGGGCTGAGACACTTTTTTTTCAGGTATAAAGGAATCGCAAATTGGTGGCATTGATAAGCTGCTTTTGGAGATTGATCAACTATACAGAATTACAAAAAAAAAGTGGCAGAGAAAAAAACAAAAAGACAAACAAGCAAAGTTTTGAAAAAAATTGTGGCAAAAAAAAGAATTAAAAAAGGGTAAAAATCAAAGCACTATTATATTTAGATAAGATAAGATTTGTTCATAATTAATCAAATATACAATGGACAAACGGTACTAAACCCCCAAAGCTTCCTACGCCTGTAATGGAGGAGGAAGAAATACGATTCATTTAAGCACTAAATAAAACAGAATGAAAAAGTTAGATACAATAAATTGATTAAAAAGACTAAATAGACTCAAAGGAATCATACACAAAAAAAGAGAGAAAAAACGTCTAAAAAGCAAAATATTTTTGAATAACTTAAGCCAAAAGTCAAATTCTTTTTTAAACTATTTTAACAAAAATCGTCAAAACAACTGTCCAATACTCACTATATATTCTGTAAGTTTCTTTCGTGTGAATGCGGTTATAAGCATTAAATAGACGCGCCAATTTCCGAATAACGAATTTGACGTTTGTTTCAAATTGTCTGGCAATTTATGACAAATTACCAATCAGGGATAAAATGTCAAGCAGTGACAAATTTTCTTTTGATTAGAATTAACTTCAACCAGCTAATTTAAACGTTAATTTAACTGGTATATAGACTAAACACAGCATGTAAGTAATTATACCCATTGATGTGTACAATGCAACTTTTTCATGCTTTTGCTTTCCTAAGTATGTATTATAAATATGGCGTGCATAATTACCGTAGACAATTTTACTTTCGATTGGTCGCATAAAGATAGCATGACAATTTTTTTTTTTTTTTTTTTTTTTTATCAGCGAAATACTTTTTATTTTCGATTGGGTGCATAAAGTTAGCATGATGAATGTTTGTTGTCTTTTGAATGAAATTAATTCTAATAAGCCAGGGCAAACCAGACCTTGAAATATTGCATGCAATAGTTTTGCATACTTTTCTAATATTGTCGTAATTAGCCAAACAATTTGAAAAAATATGCAAACTTTAATAAAAGTTTAAATTTCCCGAACTAATAATTGTGTGGTTCAGTATCGACAAAGAGAAAAAGCGAGATTCTATCCTTCCGAGTTACAAAAGTGTGCTTTAATTGGTTTGTTTAGTGACGTCAGCCGTCCCATATGCTTGTTGATACGCATAAATTTTGAGCCAGTAGAAAGTTTTGAGTCACAATATTTTTTATAAGTAAATTCTCTGTTTCTCTGATCTTGCCCCGTAACCCGTATACCGTAATTCTTGCCAGTGCCATGAACACATTTAAGAGGTAATCTCTCTTAATTTCTCTGTTCTTGCACTGTGAACTGTATACCCCAATTCTTTCCATTACCATACACATATTTTTCAAGTAACCTCTGTGTTTCTCTGTTATTGTATCATAAACTACATGCCGTGATCCTTGACATTACCATAAACATATTTTCCAAGTAATCTGTCTGTTTCGATGTGCTTGCACCGTAAACCATATAGCACAATCATTGCCCTCACCATTAACAGATTCTCAAGTAATCTCTCTGTTTTTCTGTTCTTGCACCGTAAACCCTATACCGAAAATCTTACCAATAGCATATGCTTGTTTTTACAAGCAAACTCTCTATTTATCTCTGATGCCGACTATTAGATGTTCAGAATAAGCTTATTTCGGTATTTCGAGAAATAAGGTGAATTATGAAAATTACCGACTCTTTGTGCAGACTGTTTTAGCGAGTGACACTTATATTTGGGCAAAATTTTAGTATAACCAGTAAAATCCATCAACAATGTTAAAATAGGTAAAATTGCAGCAAAACCGTGGTGCTTTGTAGATCAATGTTTCTGGACTCAGTTTTTACCAACTGACAGAAAGTATTGAAAAGGTTCGTCTTGACCCAATAAACTTGACGGTTCCATTGCCCACATTTCTTGTAAACAGTTAGAGTTTCATGAAATTGACTTGGTGTTATATATAGATAAATTTGCCCTTCCGTTTCTCTAGCTCTTGTAACAAGAGTAACCCATGGAGCTGGTAGAAACATTGTATTTCCATTTCTATGTCCAGATATTTTGCTAAAACAAGCTAAAATGAGTAGAAAGAAACAGTAGGTTTAATTTTCTTCCGATGACATGACGGGAAGAGACTGCGCCGGTTTGTGAAGACCTTAGGATCTGCGTAGCTACAGGCAGCTTTGGAAAGGGCTATTGAGCTAACAAATACGCTTTTCTGGTATTCATAGAATTAATCTTGTGGAGGGTGAAATTTGCCCATAGTGAGGCTACCCTTCTCTAGACTGTCTAGCTATTCAGTTGGACTTAGAGAAGAACTTTCAAAAGTTTGCTATAAACCTTCACTCTGAAGGTTTGATAGCTACTTTATTGATGTTCTCCTATCAAACGTAGACTAAATTGTCTCAGAAAAATTATTAGAAACTTTTTCGTAAACTTTAGAGATATATCTCGACTCTATAACATACCTGTACTTAAAAGGTGTTTTGCTTTTGATTTCTGTTTTATGCTATTTTACTTATCTTTCAAAAAGCTACTATGTGTATAAGCTTCCTAAGGCGTATCATTTTTTGAACCTTATTACACTACTGAGCTTATGGCAAGTAAAGCGTAACGGGGTAAAATTAATATTTAAATGTTCAATTTAAACATCCCTTTTCTTTGGCTCTGTATTTAAGAAAGCCAGGCTAGGAAAGTAGCCCATATACCATGCATAATGTTGATGGTGTAAGGACACAGCATAAATTTTAATATTGATTAGGCTCAGGTTATTTATGGGCGGGTGTGGGGGGCAAACTTGGGAACACACTGTCTTATGCCCATTGTATGTTTCAGAAGGAAAGTTTTATGTATAGGCTTCCATGTTTCTGGGGGCCAGAATTGCCAGATGCAATTGACTATACAACCTTGCTGGATGCAAGGTTTTTTTTTGGTGGACATGTAAACATCTGTTGTTATAGGGAAAAGCGAAGAAATGCTTCAAATAGGCGGAGATGAAGACAGGGTGATAGGTGGATCAACCCCTGACACAGATATGTCTTTAGATGATTTAACAACAAGTTTTGACTCTGAAACAGATACTATTGGGTCTCAGATGGTTACCAGTTTTTCAGAAACTAAAAAGCCTTCAAAATTTAAACAAGACTTGAATATCGACGTGAAAAGTACAGTGGTTATGAAGTCAGAGATTATTGAAACAGTTAGGCGTTTAAGCGGAGATATAAGTGATGTGCCTCCTCTTATTCAACTAAGTGAGTGCTATGATGCTATTGATTCAGCAAATGAAATTTCTACTACTCGTTTTGAGCTCGCAGATCATTTGAGTCAAGGGGAAGACTATAATTGTTTTGAGCTATCAAATACTGGCGATCCATCGAGTCGTTTGAAAACGGTTCATCTTGATGCAGTGTTGGCTGAGTATAAAACTGAAACAGATGACTTGGCTATGAATAAACTGGGTCAAAATACACATCAAGAAAGAGACACTGTGGTGGCAGCGTTAGTGAATGGTGGAATTTCAGCTGAACTGAAAGACAATGAAATGCTCAAGTCAAGTGAAATGAGTGAAAGTGAAAATGAGTCCTTGACTAGGGAATATTTACCCCAAAAAACGAATGAAAGTTTTAAAGTGAGTGCAGTAGACTCCAAGGATAATGAGACGCTTCTTATATCAAATCCAAATGTTGTTGCAGTCATGGATAGTATTGCTAAATGTGGCCCTATCGTGAAAACATGCAAAAGTGTTCAAGAACTAGAAGGCTTTGATGCTACTGCGAAAAATTGTGGGCTTAATGTGATTAAAGTTTCTGATAATTTAGCAAACTTGAAAATAAGTACACCGCAAGACATATTCGAAGAAAATTTATCCACTGATCATGGTCGAGAAGAAACTAAGTATAGACAGGGATCAAAAGACAGGCCCAAATTGTCTAATGACGTGGAGGATAATATTTCATTAATTGACTCTAATGTATTGAATAAATTAGAAAGTAAACCTTACCTTGAAAGAAAATTAGATGCAAAATATGAAGCACATTTGCTATGTGTTGAAGCTACTGTTCATGAGACACGGGACGACATGAATCAGGACGTATCACACTCAATGAATGTCGCAGATCCTAGTCCAAAAATGGTAAAAGAAATGAGTAAACTACTGGAAATGAGTTCTACAAATTTATTGATGAAGGATGGTGCTCAGAGCTATTTGAAAGATGACTCAAAGAACTATCAGCTGGAAGAAAGTAGTCCCTCAAAAAAGTTGCAACACCACGAGGTAAAAGAGGAGAGTCACAAGGAGCAAACAAGCCTCAACACTTTTGCGAGTGTTTCTAAGAGTGTTAGTAGCTTTGCGTCCTCTGACGAACTGAAATTCAGCGTAAATAGTAGCAGTGATGAAATAATGGAAATACCACCACCTGATTATGATACCGAAGACACAACTCTGAAGAAAAATCAATCCTCAAAAGAAAAGATGACAAATATTGAAGAAAAGAAAAAAAACGCAGGACCTCCTTTAAAAACCTTTTTATCCGACCACTTCGATCTAAAAAGGTGTCTAAGAGTGCAATTAGCGAGTTCAGTCCTAATTTTCAGGAAGGCCCAGCTGCTACTTCCACCCTGACAAAGCAAAAAAAAGAGGAATCAGCTATTGAGACTACAAAGATACCAGTGTCAAAAATAAATTCATTAAAACGGATTACCTCCTCGAGCTCTGGAAAGGATGCTGCATTATGCGCATCATGGTTCGACCGTAGGAAGGCTAGAAGAGCTAAAAGAAATAGCAGTTCAGATGAGGAGCAGATAGAACAATCAAGCACCCTTATCATCTGCACTTGTGAAGATGGGAAAACTAAGGGAAAATGTTCTTCCTGCTCCAGCAATTACATTGAGATTCCGGTGAATTTTCGTGAAATTTCTCCAGATGATGTTGAAAAAACGCTGTCGTTGAAGCTAACTGCAGCGACTCAAGAACCCGTAGAACCATTGAATAGTGGAAACGTGGGTACCAATAAAGCATTGGGGACTGGTAGTAAGGCCAGACAAAGAAGTAACATGATTGGACTTCCGCCAGTAACATATTCAGTTCCTAGTCTTGGCGATATTGTCGTTTCGTTCTGCAAAAAACATGTAAGATTCTATTTTGTTTACGTAACTTATTTGTCTAATTTTAATATTTAGTTTATTTTTCTTAATTTAGTTTTTTAAGTACTCAGTTGCGATATTTTTTTTTGCAATAAATTGTAGTTTGATGCCCCATTTATGCATATCTTAGCCGTTCCTAGAGTTGGTGGTACCCTGGGAAAAATTAATCACGACACCCCTCCCCCTCCCCACTCAAATATAAACAAAAAAGTCGAATCGAAGTGGAACATTTGATCAAAGTGGGTAACCCCCAGCCACGGACCCCCATCCACGGTACCCGGGCCAGCTTTCCCGGCTGCTCGCCCCTTTGATCGGTCCTTATGCATATCAGTAAGTTTGAAATACCAAGGGCAGTGAAAGCGACGTTAAACTGTTTGGACTAATTAAACGGAAACTTGCACAAACGTGTATATCTTGTAATATTAGGAAAAATCAGGAACTCAATTTTAATTAAAAATGTCTCTATATGCAGTTATGCAGTTTTTGCTAATAATGGGTGCCAAACTTGAAAAAAAGAAAAATGTGCGAAAAATCCGCTAAATATAAGCTAAGAGCATAAGGCATCAAACACCTTAAGCTGGTATAACTTCCTTTGGAATTTTTTTTGTGACGTAGAGCGTTGTTAAATTTCCAATTAGTTTTGCTTGTTTATTTCACGGTTCAAAGTGGAAACACCGGTGAAAATATGGTATTGCCGTAGAAACTTCATAATTTATAAGCAACCAATTTGGAAAATCTTAGAAGGCTATGGTTTTCAGATAGAGATAGACCTAAGATGGGTTCAGGCGGAAATATGCTAGTTTTCATGTCCTTGGTACTTACATTTTTTTTTGGGAAATCAAGAATAACGAACTTATCCAGTAATTGGATGAAAATTTTCTATCCTTAGATAGCGCCATTTAAAAGTTACCACATTCACCAGTATAGCATAGTGAGCAGTCAAAATATAAATTATTTTGATAAAGAGTCCTACTTATAAATTATTCAAAAAACACATTATGCCAGGACCTTTAAACTATACATTTGTACTGCGTCTGCAGCGCTGTTTTTGGCCAGTATTCTTTTGAATCGGATAGTTTTGTTGTATAAAAAAATTTCAAACGTGACGCATTTTGCCAGGACCTCTAGATTGTACATTTGTACCAACTTGGCAACGCTGTTGTTGACCCGTACATTTTTGAGACATTGATTTGCTGACAAAAATTTTTCTACTCTCCATTAAGTTTTTAAGAATTGGTCTTTTGCCTATTTGGCATAACACCAATCTTGACATGCTTATGTCCTTTTAAGTAATTAAAGATGAAGCAAAAATAATTGATATGCTTGGCAGTATTCAGTTGATTGAACCGAAATATTTTAAATTTTTGTCTTATAAAGCTTGCAACCACGATGTCTTGCAACATTCATATCATTTATCCAATAAATAAAACCAAAATAGTAATTAAACGCAGGTTTTAGTGGTAACAGGGGCGCTAATTCACCAATCTTCGATTTTTCCTGACGAAACTACTGAAGAAGGGTATTTTTCTAAATAAGGGGGGAAGAGTCTAGAGGGTTATTCTCCCCGTCTAATTGATACCCCTAATTGGTAAAGAATTATACAGTCTAGATTTACCTTATATCCGTCCAGTCGAACCTTCTGTCTAGCCCCTTGAAAAAAGTAAGCTTTTTTAAAAGACAACTAGCTTCTGCTAGTTATCCAGGACTCGTGGGCTCAACTCCCACACTGACGGTAATTTATTCTAGCTAACGGTTTTTCCTACCTATCTGTGATTCCTTCTGTTGGACGCATCGTCATGGCAAAGATTCTTCGTCACAAACTTTATTTTAGTGTCACTATTTTGTTTTAATAAATTAGAATTTTCTTCATTTTATTATTAAATTTTTTATTATTTTATTATAATCACGATTCTATTTTAGTATAACTGGGGCAGCTCATGATAACTCGAAATAAACTCAAATACCTGGGTTTAGTTAAACAGGATTTAGTAATTATTATAGTGCAATAAGAAAAACATTAAATCCTTTCCCTAAATTGCTGAGCATCCCCAATGTAATAAATTTATTAATATGTAGATTTAAGTGTATGTAACTTGTACTTAGATTTATTTCCAGTACAAAGTATTACGTTTTAGCGTGTCAAATTTATTTCCATTTACCGTTTTGAGGAGAAAAGAATTTTGTTTTTCTTTCTCCTTATTTGTTTCTTGGGCTCTGGAGCCCACTGTTGGAAGAGGATGTCTATTGTCGTGTTATTGCATACATGTTGGCGATAAACAAACTTGATTTTTGAGATTTTGTTTAGCTTATTTGTCTTTTTTTTCAGCCGAAAGTGTTCACATTAAGCAACATATCCAGCATCAAAAAGCGAGAAGACTTGGGACCTTATGGCGTAGAAGATATGATTAACATTGAGTAAGTTTTTTTTTTCAGTTTGATCCGCTATAAGATTTACTACTAAAATGACGAGGAAGTATGCAACCAATCAACATATTCATACTTTGTTCATCAACTGATTGTTTCGCCCCAGAAGCAGACTTTTTGTCACATTTTTTTAACAAACACTGCACAAGCACTTTTTGTCACAATTTTCTAACAAACACTGCTCAAGCACAAGCACTTTTTGTCACAATTTTTTAACAAACACTGCTCAAGCACAAGCACTTTTTGTCACAATTTTTTAACAAATACTGCTCAAGCACAAGCACTTTTTGTCACATTTTTTTTAACAAATACTGCTCAAGCACAAGCACTTTTTGTCACAATTTTTTTAAGAAATATCGCTCAAGCACAAGCACTTTTTGTCACAAGTTTTTAACAAATACTGCTCAAGCACAAGCACTTTTTGTCACAATTTTTTAACAAATACTGCTCAAGCACAAGCACTTTTTGTCACATTTTTTTAACAAATACTGCTCAAGCACAAGCACTTTTTGTCACAATTTTTTTAAGAAATATCGCTCAAGCACAAGCACTTTTGTCACAAGTTTTTAACAAATACCGCTCAAGCACAAGCACTTTTTGTCACAATTTTTTAACAAATATCGCTCAAGCACAAGCACTTTTGTCACAATTTTTTAACAAATACTGCTCAAACACAAGCACTTTTTGTCACAATTTTTAACAAACACTGCTCAAGCTCAATGAACATTAAATTTGAATGAGAAGCATTTTTCAAGAATTTTAAGACTTTAGCGTAAAGAGCGAGGGTTGAGGATGGGGCAAGCCCCTCATATACGGAATAATTTCGGTTCATTTTAAGTTTTAAGGCTGCTCCTTGCTGTCAGTTGAAAAAAATTGGATTATTTTTTTGAATTCGGCAAAGAATGCCAACAGTGCATTTTAACCAGTACTTGAACATGGAACTTTTATCGATTAAATGAATATATTTACTATTATAACCAAAATACTTACTTATTTGTTATTATGTTTATCCATTTAAACCACAGTGGGCTAGCTTCTGTTAAAATCAACTTTTCTTCCTTTTTACTAAATGGGAACAACCATTATTTCCTCTTTAATCCTTCCATAATTTACCTGCTTCCTACCGGTTAACTCAGAATCCTAAGCATAAATGAAATTTATAGATGCCCTTAAAAGCAGCAAAAAAGGCTAATTTTATAAAATCGTAAGAACTTAAGAGATTTTGAGAGGCATTAGATTCCTCTATCCCCCCCCCCTGTATCCCCACATCGCAGTGTGAATTCTGACTGGTGTACCTAACTGAAATTGATATTCTCTAAATTCTTACTAGAGAATCTCTTGGAAAATTTGTATATGTTAGAAATTTACATTATATTCTCCAAGAAGCTATTGAAAATATTTATAAAACTTAAAACTATATAGGAAACCTATTTCATATTCAGTGAAGAATGCCAATATAACTTTTTTTCACCTCTGCTTGAAGAAGAATATTTACTTTATTAAAATACATCTAATTACTATTACTTAAATATAAATTTATTTTATTGTCGTATTTATATATTTATATTTACAACATTATGTCGTGTTTATATATTTATTAAATAAAAAAAAAACAAGTTTTTTAAACTGAAAGTAAGGAGCGACATTAAAACTTAAAACGAACAGAAATTATTCCGTATATAAAAGGGGCTGTCCCCTCCTCAACGCCTCGCTCTTTACGCTAAAGTTTTTTATTGTTTTAAAAAATAAATTTGTGAGACAGAGTCAAACTTTAGCGTAAAGAGCGAGGCGTTGAGGAGGGGACAGCCCCTTTCATATACGGAATAATTTCTGTTCGTTTTAAGTTTTAATGTCGCTCCTTACTTTCAGTGTAAAAAACTTGTTTTTTTTATTTAATTTCTGATCGTTTTTTAGTTAATGCAGCTTTTATTTTGGCTAACCGTCATTGAATAAGTAAACAAATTTTGCATAAAAACTTTACTTTTCTTTTGCTAAATGGATGTCTTTACAAATTAACTTACGTAACTAACTTCTATATTCGTATATTTTTCTTCTGGCAAAAAATACAAAGTTGCAGATTTTTGAAGATATGAGCTTGAAACCTATGTAATAGGGTTTTCTGATACTCTGAATCTGACGGTGTGATTTTCATTAAAATTCTTTCACTTGTAGGGGATGTTTCCCCCCTCTTTAAAAAATCGGGTAAATTTTCCCAGGCTCGTAGCCTTTGATGAGTAATACTAAACTTGATAAAATTTATATATTTAGAATCAGCATTATAAATACATTCTTTTGATACATTTATTGACATCAAATTCCGTTTTTAAAAGTTTCGATTACTATTGAGCCGTACCGCTTGTTTTTTTATTGTTTTTTCTTATTACGTATATGGTATTACGTATATGAGGGGGTTCTCCCCTTAGTCAATAACACGTTCTTCACGTTAAAAGTAAAAAAAAATTTGATTCACAAACCCCTGAATCACAAAGGTCGTTTAATTAGAATAGATAGCTCTTTTGAAAGCACTAAAAAAAAACTGTAGCGTAAAGAGCGAGGTATTGACTTGGGTGAGAACCCCCCTCACATACGTTATAATACCTGTTCGTTTTAAGTTCTAATGTTGCTTCTTACTTTCAGTTGAAAAAACTTGTTTTTTTTTATTTAATTTCTGATCGTTTTTTAAATAATGCTTGGAAATCCGGCGCCCCTTCATAGAAATGTCCCTTACCCCAAAGAAACATCCTCCACGGAAAGATTCTCCAGAGTAACCCCTCCTATAGCCCCCCCCTCTCCAGAAAAAAATCCTTCCTGAAAATGGCTGTATACTTCCCAATAACCAATAAATAATGCTGGCAAGTCCGGCGCCCCCTTCATGGCAATTTCCCTTCCCCCTTGAAAACTTCCTTCATGGACAGATCCTCCAACATAACCCCCGACCCTCCCTTCCCACCCACTACCAGAAAAAATCCTCATGAAAACTTCTGTATAATTACCAATAACCAGTACTAAATGTTAACATTGGGTAAAGTTCATAAATTTTAGCCCTCCCCCTGGGGACTTCGGGGGATTAAGTCATCCTAAAAGACATATTTATCATATTTTCGACCATGCTGAACAAAATGGCTATCTCAAAATTTTGATCGCGTGACTTTGGGAAAAAAATAAGCGTGGTAGGGGGCCTAGTTGCCCTCCATTTTTTTCGGTCACTTAAAAAGAGCACTAGAACTTTTAATTTCCGTTCAAATGAGCCCTCCCACGATATGCTAGGACCACTGGGTCGATACGATCATCCCTGGGGGAAAAAAAAAATAATAAATAAATAAACACGCATCCGTGATCTTTCTTCTGGCAAAAAATGCAAAATTCCACATTTTTGTAGATAGGTGCTCAAAACCTCTACAGTAGGGTTCTCTGATACGCTGAATATGATGATGTGATTTTCATTAAGGTTCTATAACTTTTAGGGGGTATTTCCCCCTTTTTTCAAAAATCAGGCAAATTTTCTCAGGCGCGTAACTTTTGATGGGTAGGACTAAACTTAATAAAAATTATATATTTGAAATCAGCATTGAAATTTGATTCTTTTAATAAATTTATTGGTATCAAAAACCCGTTTTCTAGAGTTTCGGTTACCATTGATTCGGGTCGCTCCTTACTTACAGTTCGTTACCACGAACTTTTTGATAACACCATTTTGCCGAAATATGTCAAAAACTACCTTTAACTTGGTTTTGATGATCATAATCACTGTGACATTCAGAACATTAATATCTATACACTAGAGCAATTTTGCTCTAAAATGGGACGCAGCAATTCTTCAGGAGAATTCCTCATATCAGGAGAATTTAGGTTGGCACTTGGAATACGATCGAATCGGAAGAATAGATTTGCGGAGTCGCGCGTGATGGTGAGGATAAGAAAGAAGAAGTACCCTGCCTGAGTTTGTCCCCACATCTTTCATTGGAATAGATATGATTTTGCATGTATATATATATATATATATATATATATATATATATATATATATATATATATATATATATATATATATATATATATATATATATATATATATATATATATATATATATATATATATATATATATATATATATATATATATATATATATATATATATATATATATATATATAAATTTCACAAAATCATAAAGAAGCTATCTAATTTTGTAACCCAAAATACATCCACTTTTTAGATTAATTATAAATTTACTTATTTTGGTCTGATAAATTCTTAATGTCATGACGTCCAAATGGACCTTAAATTAGAAGTGGTGCCTTTGTAAAATTTTTTTTTTTTTTATTGGACCTTTAACTTTTGCCTCGGCTTGTATTTTGTCATTATGAAAGACATATCGCCGAACGTTTGTTTCATTCAATTGTTCAGGTGGTGGTACAAAAATTTTTTTTTCTTCCAACGATTTATCTAGTCCAGGTTTTTGATTTTTGAAGGTATGGAAGGCATTGACGACCACCTTTGTTTCTTTTAATTGTTCAGGTGGTGGGACAAAGACTTCTTCTTTTGCCTTGGTTTGTCTTTTATCATTATGAGAGACATATTGCCGAACCTTTGTTCGTTTTTTGTGAAAAAATTTCAAATGAATATGCTGAAAAAAATCTGCATTGTCAGTTTAATATACATATGCTTATATTTACTCCTTAAAATCCTGATTGATTTTTGTTTTCTTAAAGTTAGAAAAGTGAAAACATTTAAAAGTATTTTTTGAGTAAGATACAAATTATATTCTGGCTTTTAGAAAGCTTGGGGTTTATAACCCTACTTATATTAATTTCTGCTCGTTTTGAGTTTGACTCTTATTTATATTAATTTCTGTTTGTTTTGTTGAAAAACTTTTTTTTAATTAATTTCTGCTCGTTTATATTGACATAGTCTTTTTCAGGGAGAAAGACTGAAACTCTTCTAAAGTTGAACAACCAACCCTCATTGAACCCTGGAATACATCCTGGAAACAGCTTACAATCCATACCCCTAATCTTTGAGGATTGTTACAAGCCTAAAGGCAATTTTATATGATATTTAGACCATTTTGAACCAAATAGCTATCTCAAAATTTCTATTAGATGCATTTCCGGACAATATGAAGTGTGTTTGTGTGGGATGGGAGGGGGGGGGGGTAGATGCCCTCCGATCAGTCTGACTCTTAAAATGAACACTGGAGCGTCTGATTACCAATCCAATGCCCCCCCCTCCGAAGTTTGTATGATCCTGCTTTCTAAAGAAATCTTATATGTCCCCAGGACATAACTTACAACCCTTAGCCTGAGGACTGGGGGTTTTGTTATCCTCAAAGACATAATTTGCAGACCGTTCTGATACGCTGAAAAAATGGGTATCTAAAAATTTTGATTAGAAGTCTTTGGGGAAACCATGGGCGTGGGGGGCATTTGACCTTTGATCACTTTCTAATACTTAAAAAGGCACTAATCTTCTCAATTTCCAATCAAATGAGCCCTTTTTGAAGCTTCTACGATAAAACGTTCTATAAAAACCTTATATACCCCAAGGACATAACTTACGTATCTTGTCCTGAGGGCTATGGGGGGGGGTTGTCATCCTCAAAGTCATCCTCAAAGACATAATTTCCAGACCTTTCAACTACGTTGAACAAAATGGTTTGATCTGGCTTGAATGGCTTGAATGACATATCGAAATCTTGATCGGAAATGTTTGGAGAAATGATGAGCATAGGGGGGGGATTTCCCCTCCGAATTCTTTCGACTATTAAAAAGGGCAATAGCCCTTTCAATTTCCAATCGAATGAGCCGTTTTTAAAATTTTTACGACAACACTTTCTATGAAAACGTTATATGCCCCCAGCTATTATTTACAACATTAGCCCTGAGGGCTGTGGGGGGTTGTCATCCTCAAAACCTAATTTCCAGAACTTTCAACTACGTTCAATAAAACGGCTATCTCAAAATTTTGATTCGATGTGTTTGGGGAAATGATGGGCGTGAGAGGGGGGTTAGTTACCCTCCGATACTTTCGACTATTAAAAATGGCACTAACCCTCTCAATTTCCAATTGAATGAGCCCCTTTTGAAGTTTCTAATAAGTTACAGCCTTAGCCCTGGGGGCTCTGAGTGGTTTGTCATCTTCAAATACATAATTTCCAGAACTTTCAACTACGTTGAGAAAAATGGATATCTCGAAACTTTGATTGGATGTGTTTGGGGAAATGGTGGGCGTGAGAAGGGGGTTACTTGCCCTTTAATCACTTTTGACTGTTAGAAAGGACATTAGCCCTTTCAAATTCCAATTGAATGAGCCGTTTTTGAAGTTTCTACGACATCGCTTTCTATAAAAACCTTATATGCCCCCAGGGCATAACTTACAACCCTCGCCCTGACGGTTGTAGGGGGGGGGGGGTTCATCCTCAAAGACATAATTTCCAGAACTTTCAACTCCTTTCAACAAAATGGCTATCTCAAAATTTTGATTGTATTTGTTTGGGGAAACGGTGGGCGTGAGAGGGGGTGAGTTGCCCTCCAATAATTTTCAACTATTAAAAAGGGCACTAGTAATTTCAATTTCAGATCGAATGAGCCCTTTTTAAAGTTGTAATGACAACGCTTGCTATAAGAACCTTATATGCCCCCAGGGCATAACTTCCAACCCTTGCCCTGAGGGCTGTGGGGGGGGAGGCTGTCATCCTTAAAGACATAATTTCCAAAACGTTCAACTACGTTGAACAAAATGGCTATCTAAAAATGTTTATTGGATGTATTTGGGGAAAAGGTGGGCGTAAGAGGGGTTTAGTTGCCCTCCAATCCTTTTCGACTATTAAAAGAACACTAGCCCTCTGAATTTCCAATCGAATGAGCCCTTTTTCAAGCTTCTACGACACAGCTTTCAATAAAAACCTTATATGTCCCCAGGGCATAACTTATAACCCTTGCCCTGAAGAAAGTGGGGGGAGTGTCCTGCTCAAAGACATAATTTCTATAACTTTCAACTGCGTTGAACAAAATTGCTATCTCAATATTTCGATTGCTTGTGTTTGGGGAAATGATGGGCGTGGAAGGGGCGTTAGTTGCCTTCCAATCACTTTCGACTATTAAAAAGGGCACTAGCCATTTCAATTTCTAATTTAATGAGCACTTTTTGAAGTTTCTACGACAATGCTTTCTATAAGAAACCTTATATGCCCCAGGGCATAAATTAAAACCCTTGCCCTGAGGGGTGTGAGGGGGGGGGGGAGGTGTCATCCTCAAAGACTTCATTTCCAGAAATTTTAACTACGTTGAACAAAATAGCTGTCTCAAAATTTTGATTGGATGTGTTTGGGGAAAGGAGGGCGTGAGAGGGGTTAGTTGCCCTCCAATCATTTTCAACTATTAAAAAGGACACTAGCCATTTCAATTTCCAATTGAATGAGCCCTTTTTGAAGTTTCTACGACAACGCTTTTTATAAAAACATTATATGCCCCCAGGGCATAACTTAGAACCTTATCCCTGAGGACTGTGGGGGGTTGACATCCTCAAAAACTATTATCCAAAACTTTCAACTATGTTCAACAAAATGGTGATCTCAAAATTTTGATTGGATGTATTTGGGGAAATGATGGGCGTGAGAGGGGGGTTAGTTACCCTCCAATCACTTTAAACTATTAGAAAGGGTACTAAACCTCTCAATTTCCAATTGAATTGACCCCTTTTGAAGCTTCTAAGACAACGCTGTCTATACAAACCTTATATGCCTCCAGGGTAGAACTAACAACCTTTGCCCTGGGGGCTCTGGGTGGTTTGTCATCCTCAAATACATAATTTCCAGAGCTTTCAACTACGTTGAACAAAATGGCTATATCAAAACCTTTATTGGATATGTTTGGGTAAATGGTGGGTGTCAGAAGGGGGCTAGTTGCCCTTCAATCACTTTTGACTATTAAAAAGGGCACTAGCCATTTCAATTTCCAATTGAATGAGGCGTTTTTGTTTCTACAACATTGCTTTCTATAAAAAACCTTATATGCCCCCAGAGCATAACTTAAAACCCTTGCTCTAAGGGCTGCGGGGGGTTGTCATCCTTAAACACATAATTTCCAGAACTTTCAACTACGTTGAAAAAAAATGGCTATCTCAAAGTTTTGATTGTATGTGTTTGCGAAAATCGTGGGTGTGAGAGGGAGTTAGTTGCCCTCCAAACATGTTCAACTATTAAAAAGGGCACTAGCCCTATCAATTTCCAATCAAACGAGCCCTTTTTGAAGTTGCTACGACAACGCTTTCTGTAAAAACCTTATATGCCCCCAGGGTATAACTTACAACCTTGCCTTGGGGGCTGTGGGGGGGGGGGGGGGGAAGTGTCATTCTTAAAGACATAATTTCCAAAACTTTCAACTATGTTGAACAAAATGGGTATCTAAAAATTTTAATTGGATGTGCTTGGGGAAAAGGTGGGCGTGAGAATTGGGTTAGTCACCCTCCAATCACTTTCGACAATTAAAAGGGGCACTAGCCCTTTGAAATTCCAATTGAATGAGCTCTTTTTCAAGTTTCTGTGACAACGTCTTCGATACGAAGTGCCCTGGTCTGAAGGAAAAAAATAAATTGTGCCAACGTCGTTCTTTATTTAGGCAGCGCTATTGCGCTGCCTATGATTTTCGAATTTTTATTTTGTATTTTATCGTTTTGAATTCTTTTTTTTTATTTCCATTTTTTTTTTTAGTTATTTTATATTCCTGTGTCGTTTGTGTCGAGGATGATTAGTTGATTATTCAGGCAATATGTATGCGGTATTTTTTTTTTATTCTTAAAATTTCATCAAATTCTAGTTATTTCTGGATTTCTTAGTTATTGGACCCCGTTTCTGAGTTATTCCTGGGTTTTCTGTTTTGTTTTTTTCGAAGGAAAAACAGTTATTTTTAGTTTGATTTTTTCTATATAATTAAATTTTTATCGCCTAAAAACTATAGTCCTCATACTGGTATTCTTTTTCAGTGACTTGAACGAAGCCTCCATCCTATGGAATCTTCGTGTACGCTATGATAAGGAGCTGATTTATGTAAGAATTTTTCTTATTTTTATTTTAAACAAACAGAAAAAATGACAAATTAGCCGCCCTCTCGTATATTTTGAAAATACATTTTGCCTTTTCCCCCTAAATCTCCATGAATTGACGCCACTGGTAGACTAATTGATCTTTTATCTCCCTTATGTTTAATAACCCTAGGTTGTAGCTACCGCTGCAACCATGATAATCACACGTAGGAAAATGCCTTATTAGCTGGGTATAGTAAAGAACGAACTTCAGTTGCAACTGACGTCATCATATGGTTTTATTATAAACGTCATTTATGGTTGTAAACTTCGCGTTATTCATCATCTTGTATAGGAAGGTGCAGTTTTTTTAAAAAAAAAACAGATTTCATTTTTAACATTATGCTTTTTTAATGACAAAAACACGGAGGTGTAGCAACTTTCTTTAAAATGAGCCCTTAAACAATTGTCTATGACGTTTCAGTGCCCCGTTAGCAGTGAAAAAAAGAGGATGTGTCAGTGTTGCCCATGCAAGAAAGTGATTTTCTTTTTTGTTTAGGACAGGGAACTGTAAATTTCCTGAATTTACTAGGGTTAATTTAATAGGGTTTTCGGCCATGGTGATTCCAATGGTATACTTTTAGTTTCGATATGCCGCATTTTTTTTACGGGTTTTGGGTTTTGGTTAAAAACGCTAAAGTTTTTTATTGTTTTAAAAATTAAAGTTGAGGAGGGGACAGCCCCTTTCATATACGGAATAATTTCTGTTCGTTTTAAGTTTTAATGTCGCTCCTTACTTTCAGTTTAAAAAACTTGTTTTTTTTATTTAATTTCTGTTCGTTTTTTAGTCAATGCTGCTTTTATTTTGGCTCACCGTCATAGAATATATAAACAAAATTTGCATACAAATTTTACTTTTCTTTTGCTAACTGACTCTCTCTAAATTTGGTTCTGACGTAGTTTACAAATTAACTTACGTAACGAACTTCTATATTCGTATATTTTTCTTCTGGCAAAAAATACAAAGTTGCAGATTTTTGCAGATATGAGCTTGAAACCTATGTTATAGGGTTTTCTGATACGCTGAATCTGACGGTGTGATTTACATTAAAATTGTTTCACTTATAGGGGATGTTTCCCCCTCTTTAAATAATCAGGTAAATTTTCTCATTGCTCATCGCTCAAGTATTACTCATCGCCTTTGATGAGTAATACTAAACTGAATAAAATTCATATATTTAGAATCAGCATTATAAGCCCATTCTTTTGATACATTTATTGACATCAAATTTCCGTTTTGCTTGTTGAGCCGTATCGCTTGTTTTTTTTATTTCGTATATGTTATTACGTATATGATGGGGTTCTCCCCTTAGTCAATACCACGCTCTTTACGTTAAAAGTTAAAAAAAAAATTTAATTCACAAACCCTGAATCACAAAGGCCTTTTAATTAGAATAGATAGCTCTTTTTAAAGAACAAAAAAAAACTGTAGCTTAAAGAGCGTGGTATTGACTTGGGGGAGAACCCCCTCATATACGTAATAATTTCTGTTTGTTTTAAGTTCTAATGTTGCTTCTTACTTTCAGTTGAAAAAACTTGTTTTTTTTAAATTTAATTTCTGGTCGTTTTTTAAATAATGCTTGGAAATCCAGCGCCCCCTTCATAGAAAAGTCCCATACCCCAAAGAAAAATCCTCCACGGAAAGATTCTCCCGAATAACCCCCTCCTCACGCCCCCCCCCCCACCAGAAAATATCCTTCCTGAAAATTTCTGTATATCTACCAATAACCAATACAATATGTAAGCAATGGGCTAAGTTCATAACTTGCAGCCCTTCCCCTGGGAACTGTGGGGGATTAAGTCATCCTAAAAGACATATTTATTAGATTTTCGACTATGGTGAACAAAATGGCTATCTCAAAATTTTAATTGGGTTACTTTGAGAAAAAAATGAGCGTGGGAGGGGGCCTTGTTACGCTCTATTTTTTTCGGTCACTTAAAAAGGGCAATAGGACTTTTAATTTCTGTTCCAATAAGCCCTCTTACGATATTCTAGCACCACTGGATCAATACGATTACCCCTGGGGAAAAAACAAAAACAAAACAAACAAACAAACAAATAAACACGCACCCGTGATCTTTCTTCTGGCAAAAAAATGCAAAATTCCACATTTTTATAGATAGGAGCTTGAAACCTCTACAGTAGGGTTCTCTGATACGCTGAATATGATGGTGTGAATTTCATTAAGTTTTCTATAACTTTTAGGGGGTCTTTCCCCCTTTTTTCGAAAATCAGCCAAATTTTCTCAGGCGCGTAACTTTTGATGGGTAAGACTAAACTTGATGAAACTTATATATTTGAAATCAGCATAAAAATCTGATTTTTTGATGCATCTATTGGTACCAAAATTCAGTTTTTAGAGTTTCGATTACCATTGAGCCGGGTCGCTCCTTACTTACAGTTCGTTACCACGAACTGTTTGATATAATTTTAACTCTTTACTATTTACATCTACTGCACCAATGGGAAAACCTACGTTTTCTGGCGTACAGTAGAAAAAATTAAACACTTTTGAAATACACCAACAAAAAACGTAAAACACAACTAAAAAACAAAAATGCACCAAACTCCTGCACATCATCACTTCAAAAATTAAAAAATACATCCCAACAACCCCACTCCTTCCCTACTAGTCTGACCTATCATCTGCACATTCAAGGGAACACTCCTGTGCATAATTTCCATGAAATGGTCGCTATAATAACAAACGAGTGTCACCGTTCTAATCTCTATACTGTTTTCAAATATAATGCTCGCTACCATGACTATTGCATCTCAGCGTCTCCCCCCTTAATAGGACCAGACATAGCCCTAGGCTCTATATAAAACTGTGCTGATTTTTTTTCTTCAAATTCCGCATTGTGATATAGCCATAGGTTCTATACAAAACTTAGCTGATTTTTTTTTCATATTGGGATTATTCCAGATATAGCCCTAGTCTCTCCACAAAACTTTGCTGGTTTTTTTTCAAATTAGTAGGATTATTCTCTATTTTGAAGCAGCTATTTATTAATTGCAAAAAATAATGCAAAAAAGCAGAATCATCTACGTATTGTATGTAGCCTAGACATTTTTCTGGCCCGATTAAAGGGGGGAGAGGGCTGTGATGCAATTTTCATGTTATGAAACATTATATTTTGAAACTATGTGGAATAGAAGTCGAATGGTACTACTTTTTTTTATTATGGTGTTTACTTCAGAAGACACTATTTACAAGAGCATTGCTATTTTGAATTACGTATCTTCAAATTCTATTCCAAGGGGCACTCACTTTTCTCTCAAGTTGAACACGCGTTTGTGGTTTTGTCACTATATAAACAATATAACAGTAAGATCACGGCTTGGGGATTTTTGGCTTCTACATCCTCGGAGCGTACAAACAGCTCCTCCCATTTAATCTGCCATCAATCTGGAACGCGAATTTCCGCAGAAACTTTCTCAAAATGCCTTTCAAACCAACTCGAGAATTCGAACTTTGCTTGTATTTTCTTTAAACACCGAATTCTAGCTGAGCTTTGCTAATTATCTATTTTTATAAACATGGTAATATAAACATCTTGAAAATACTAGAATTCAACATCGGGCGCTCTTAAGGCGAAGCCAAGCTTCGCTTTTCACCGACATCTAATTTGTCTACCTGTGACTAAAACCAAATGTCTAGGATTTGACTACTTGTTGAAATGTTATCCCGAGTACTTGCATCTCGGTCCGGCTTTGTATAATGGTGGAGGTAGGGAATGATCATACTGTATTATATTTATATACAGTGGGTTTTGTCCACGCTTTCCACTCTGTCCCCAGGTATATAGCGTGCTTCTTGGAGTGAAACAAAGTATTGATTGAATCCTACTAGGTTTATTCTTCCATACAAGTGAAGTTTAAGCTCATAAGCTTTGGAAGCTTTAAGCATTCCTACTAATCAAGTACTTCCTGTGCTTTCAGACACAACCATCTTAGTATGCTCAATACATACTTAGCATAATTTAGCCTTAGCATACATGTCTTTAAATATGTTTAAGAACATTATTAATTGTGGTATTAAAGTAATTACTGTTATTTTTTGTATAGAAGGAAACTATTGAAATCTCGTATTGGAAAGGCTAATTAGTTCATAGAAGGTTAAACTAATTTGTTATCCAATGAAGAAAAAAGATCTATATCATTTACACTTATTGTGTTCGATGGCTTTTCGAATACAAAGCATTATGTTATTGTCAGAGGTAAGCAATCTCCATAGTATGCTTTTATTATATTATTCTTTAGCTTTGGTGTAGCCGTGTAAACATAAGCGACATTCGATTTTTCACGGGTAGACACGTCAGATTTCTCTTTAATACCTCGATCTTTACGCTAAAATTCGAATTTTTTTCCAACTCTTTAAGAATGACGCCTTAATCACAAAGGCCGTTAATTAGAATCACTAGCCCTTATGAAAATACTAAAAAAAACTTTTGCGTAAAGAGCGAGGTATTGACTAGGGGGCGAACCATATCATATACGTAATAGTTTCTGTTCATTTTAAGTTTTGATGTTGAAAAGTTTTCAGCGCCCCCTTCATAGTAATGTTCCTTCCCCTATGAAAACTTCCTCCATGGAAAGATTCTCCCACGTAACCCGCGATCCCCCCCCCACTTCCAGAATAATGTTATTGTCAGAGGCAAGCAATCTCCATAGTATGCTTTGATTATATTATTCTTTAGCTTTTTCTTCTTTTTTCCCCAGTCAGCTTCTATAAAAGAAGTAGCCGTAGAAATTTGGGAGGGCGCTCATTTGATTGGAAATTGAAAGTTCTAGTGTTCTTTTTGAAAATATATTTGGTTTCTGCTGTTTAGGGCTATTTAACTGAAGAACTCCTTAGTTCATGATAGGTTAAGTGAATTATTTATTCAATGGCGATGAAATTTATCTTTCATTCTAAACTTTTTGTGTCCACTAAGGGTAAACGTTTTTTTGTGTAAACGTTTTGGGTTTCTAAGTAATGCACTACTTTAAAACTGTTTTGCGAGCTTCAGCGTCAGCTGACAATCACAAAGACAAAGGGTCTATTTGTGAATTTTCCAAAAAGACTAGCCGTTATCGGAGGCTATCGAGAAGTTGTGGTTTGATTGTGGAATTTGGCTGAAAAGGCAGTGAGATTTTACGTCCGTGAGCTTGTCAAGTTTTTTTATTGTTTAAAAAAATAAATTTGTGAGACAGAGTCATAACTTTAGCGCAAAGAGTGAGGCGGTGAGGAGGTGACAGCCCCTTTCATATACGGAATAATTTCTTTTCGTTTTAAGTTTTAATGTCGCTCCTTACTTACAGTTAAAAATACTTGTTTTTTTATATTTAATTCCCGAACGTTTTTAAATTAATGCAGGTTTTGATTTTGGATCACTGTACGTGAATAATTAAAACAAAATTTGCATACTATTCTTACTTTTTTCGGCTAAATGGCTTTCTCGAAAGTTGTTTAATTTTATTTATGAACGTTTTTATTAGTAATAAATATACGTAACTTACGAATTACCTTACGTAATGAACCTCTATATTTATATATTTTTATTGCGTATATTAGGGGGGTTAACCCCCCTAGTCAATACCTCGATCTTTACGCTAAAATTGATTTTTTTTTCCAATTCTTTAAGAATGACCCCTTAATCACAAAGGCCGTTAATTAGAATCATTAGCTTTTATAAAAATACTAAAAGAACTTTAGCATAAAGAGCGAGGCATTGACTAGGGGGCGAACCCAATCATACACGTAATAGTTTCTGTTCATTTTAAGTTTTGATGTTGACAAGTTTTCAGCACCCCCTTCATAGTAGTGTCCCTTCCCCTATGACAACTTCCTCCATGGAAACATCCTCCCACGTAACCCCCGATCCAGCTCCCCCCACTACCAGAAAAATCCCCCTGAAAACGTCTGTATACTTCCCATAACCAATACTATATGTAAACATCTGGTAACTTGCAGCCCTTCCCCCAGGGACTGTGGGGGATTAATTATCCTCAAAGACATATTTATTATATTTTTCGACCATGCTGAACAAAATGGCTATCTCAAAATATTGATCAGGTGACCTTGGAAAAAACGAGCGTGGGAGGGGGCCTAGTTGCCCTCCATTCCTTTTGGTCACTTAAAAAGGGCACTAGAACTTTTAATTTCCGTTCGAATGATCCCTCCTATGATATTCTAGGACCATTGTGTCGATACAATCCCCCCTGGAAAAAAAAAACAACAAATAAACACGCATATGATCTTTCTTCTGGCAAAAAATACAAAATTCCACATTTTAACAGATAAGAGCTTCAAACTTCAAAAGTATAGTTCACTAATTTACTAAATCTGATAGTGCGATATTCATTAAGATTCTTTGAATTTTAGGGGGTGTTTTCCCCTTTTTCCAAAAATCAGGCAAATTTTTTTGAAGCGCGTAACTTTTAATGGGTAAGATTAAACTTGATGAAATTTATACATTTGAAATCAGCATAAAAATCTAATTCCTTTTGATGTATCTATTGGTATCAAAATTCCTTTTTTTAGAGTTTCGGTTACCACGAACTCTTTGACTGCTGAACACTCATCGCAAAGCAAATCCACCTGAGGCAAACTTAGCTATGCGCGCTCCTTCTTCACCCCCACTTTGTTTGGAAGGTTCTAGTATACAATCATTCCTCAGAAGGGAGAATTATAAAATTCTAAAAACAACTTTAATTTTTTTTCAAAATACTTAATCATCCCTGAAAGCGCTTAATTTCACCCCCTCTCCCTATTCTGCAAATATATAGCCTAAAATGTATATTTTCATTGCATTTTTAATCTATGCACAAATAGAATTAATGGTAAATAAGCGACGTCGATGTAACCAAGAAACGGAAAAATGTATGTAGAATATATTTTTATGTTAGGGAGGGGGGAGCTAAGTGAAGCGCTTTTAATAATGAAATAAATAAGCAATTTAAATTTTTTACAGTTGTTTTCAGAATTTTGTAGTGTTTAATTCTGAGGAGGGGTGACTGTACCATAGTACTGTTTGGAGTTTCACGCTTTTCTCCCCCTTATGAAGCCCATGCTCCCTTTAAATCATTTTTTATAGCATCTCCCAACTCCATTTTAGGACGTCCTGCTTATTATTTGGGCACAGATGAATTGTCAAAAAGCATAATTTTCAACAACACTGTTATTGTAGAAAATTTGTAGGTCATTCACAAGGCCGTATTCAACGGTAAGGGGGTTTGAACCCCCCCCCTCCCCCTCCCCCCGAAATGTTTTTCCGACTCGTAAAAAACGTAACAAACCAATTTTTGTTGCTTTTTAAAAAAATGTTCTACCCCTCCCCCCACAAAAAAATAATTTTGTTGCCTCCTTGGCATCGAAGTTCTTTTTTAATCAGAAAAATTCAAACTTGCGGATCCTAATCTTGCAATCTTTAAATTCATTGCCTAACCTAACCGAAAATTGGATTCACAGAATGATTGGTACCGTGTTTTAATTCAATAGTGCTCTAATTCGATAGTGTTCTGATTTGTTGTTTGTCTGTGTCAGTGGTTTCTTGTTCGTTAGCTTTTGTTTTGTTTCTTTTCTTTTCCCTTTACTCCGTCTTGTCTTGTTTTGTGATTGATGGGTTTTAAATAAATAATAATAGTTAAACGAGGAACTCCTTAGAAATTTTAAATTTGAAAGTGGAAATACTGGAACCATTCGGATAGCTCAGAGTCCTTATAGGATTTTATGGTTTGGATTACATTAAGTTATGTAATCTTACGGAGCAAATTCTGCGCGTAACGTGAAGTTCCAGGTAGATTCGAGTTCCATAACGTATGCAGTGCCGAGCAGAATTGAGATCTATACAGAATTCTGTTTTATGTAAGCTTGCGTTACGTCACGAAAAAGTCAACGCAGTGGCAATAAATTGGAATTTCTAGATGGGGCAATTAATAAATTTTGAAAATAATCAATAAACTTTTCCAAGAAAGCCTTTCACGTTTCATCAGAGATGGTGATGAATTGAAAATGAAGACAGGGATTTTATGTAGGAATTTAGCGATTTTAGAAATTCAGAATTACAAATATAGATTTCAGTGTCTAACCCATTATATTGTGATTTCTTACAGACGTATATCGGAAGAATTTTGATAGCTGTTAACCCTTATCGAATGTCTGATGCTTATGGTTTGGAGACAGTGAAGAAATATGAAGGACAAGTTCTTGGAACGATACCACCGTAAGTTTTATTCTTTTTTGGCCAGACAAAACCAGAGATCAGAGGCTCAGCTGGATGAATTTCATATTGGCTATCGTCTATTTTTTTTGGTCTTGTGGGGTAATGTGCAGGCCGTGTTGTACGCAAAGGGCTTGGGGCCTGGGACCTCTCGAAATCTAAGTTTTACCGAATTCCTAGGTAATTCTTATTCAAGTGATCAAATAAAATAGTGGCCGGCGTTTACTCCCTACCCTCCTGTGATTACCCCTTGGAAAATATCCCCGTGGAAAATACCTACCCCCCGGAAAATACCCCACGCGGAAAATACCCCCGCGGAAAATACCCCCGCGGAAAATACCCTCCCGCGGAAAATACCCCCCTGCGGAAAATAAAGCTTTCCAAATTTGAGAATTTTATTGGAGTTTTATTTTTTTTCCGTAGGGGGGGGGGGAATTTTGGTCCTTGCATATTATGCACCACTAACTCAAGTTTACGCTGTGTGAAACTCGAGAACAAACCGGTTTCTTCGTTAGTTTTTTTCAGCTTAGCGCGACACAAGACCAAGACAAGTGACAGAATTTATGGGAAATGTATAATTTGGGCTATATATTTGCACATAAGGGGGGGGGGGTGGTAAAGTATTTGGACAGTTTGAAGTCAGAAAACAATTCTTTTTAGGTATAATAACCAATAAAAAATTACAGAAGAATAGCGAGGTATCTGGAAATTTTTTTAACTAAAAAAAAAAAAAAAAAAAAAATTCCAGTATTCAGTATAAAGTAATATAAAGTAAATTTAATGTTTCATTTAAGTGTTTTTTTCCAAATGTTAAGTGTTTTTTCTTCAATAACAGTTTTTGCAAGCATTAAGTACCATTATTAGGTTAATGTAATGTTTCATTTAATTGTTTTATGATGATCGCTGATCAAAGTTTATGTTATTTGTGCCTTTCATTTTTGTTATTTTACTATGTTCATGGCCGTATATTTGGCTTTAAAATACACTTCTCTATCTATCTATCTAATATGTAGAATACTTGTACCAAATTGAGGAACAAATGAACCCATGAAATTTGCTAGGAATGAGCTATCTGATGAAACGTAATATCTAATCTTTGGTTCCATTTTTAAAGCGGAACTATTTATAAAGATAATGAAAATCATCTTATCTACAGTTCTACCCTTCTTTTTTTTTATTAATAAGCAGGGCTGTATCCAGGATGTTTTTTTCGGGGTGGGGTTTGTCGGGGGAGGTTCTACAAACAGAACACAAAAATCGCATCAAATATGTGTTTTTATGCATTTCTATTACGTTTTTTATGAGTCAGACAAACATTTCGGGGAGGGGGGGGTTAAACCCTCTAACGCCTCCCCTGAATACTGCCTTGGTAATAAGGATTTAACGAGTTAAAAAAAAAAAGAATCACAACGTGAATTCATAGTACCAGGGGACCGAGCTTGGTTCGACGAAAAGAAAGACAGTTTTTTTTTCAATCATTTAACATACTTTATTTTATTTCCTGTAAAAGGCAAAACAATTAACCTATTGGACGTCTTTGTATTTGGGGCGTTATTCGTATGTAAAGTATCTTCCAAAATTAAATAAGGTCCCAAACGAACTTTCCGAAAGTCCTGGCCTGTTTAGATTGTTTTTCACACCGGAAAACGAACACTTGTCTTATTACGAATGATATTATTGAATGAACAATAATCACCGAGCGAAGCTCAGTCCCTTAGCATACAAATTATTATTCTAATTTTTCTGCCGCAATGCCTAGCATTTAATGCGAAGCAATAACGAATCCGAGACTTACGATTTACTTCACAACGAATCTGAGGCATACTTCACAACTATCAAACAGGAGTCTGTTTTTCTTAGAGGTCGGATTGAACTGATTCGTTTACAAACAAATTGAGCTTTGAAATTCCTCCTATTTATGCTCAAGGCTATCAATCTTCAGGGGTCTCAAATTTCAGTCAGCAGACGGTTCAAGAAAGATACGAAATTTCCCAAAGTCGTGACCTATCTAGATCATTTTTTCAAACCAGAAAATGGTAGTATGCCATTCTCGCGCCGTTTTCGAGAAAAAGTTTACAGATACAGTTATTGCTCGTTGAATATCTTCATCATAACTTCGCCATACTGAACTAACCATACTGAATTTGTTTTCCAGTCACCTTTTTGCCATTGGGTCTGCTGCTTATACACGTCTCACCGGTCCAGAACCAGAAAACCAAGTAGTGATTATTTCTGGTGAATCCGGTGCTGGAAAGACAGAAAGTACCAAATTGGTTATGCAGTATTTAGCAGCGGTGAATAAAAGTCACTCCAATATAATAACGGAGCAGATATTAGAGGCTGCTCCATTATTGGAATCTTTTGGGAATGCAAAAACAGTCCGAAATGACAATTCATCCCGCTTTGGAAAGTATCTTCAAGTTTATTTCAAGGGGTAAGTGATTTGATCTTTTACTTTTTATTTGACTCTACCGTATTGATTCAAAAGGCTTTTTGTTACAAGACATAAAATTAAAGAAAGAATGAAGGCATCTTCAAATTTATTTTTTAAAGAGTTAGTGGTCAGTTATAACTCTTTTGTTAGAATTGACCGTGGGAATTCGAAAGGCCTTATGTTTCAAGATATAAATTTTTAGTAAAACAGACAGCATCTTCAAGTTTATTCTAAGAGGTCAGTGATGTCCTTCAACTCTTTTGTTAAAATCCACCCTGGTAATTCGAAAGGCGTTATGTTACAAAAAATGAATTAAAAAAAAAAGTTCCTTCAAGTTCATTTTAAGCGGCCAGCGATCTAGTTATAACTCTTTTGTTAGAATAAAAGGCATTATGTTACAAGACATAAATTTTGAAGAAAAACCAAATTATCTTCCAGTTTATTCTAAGGGGTCAGTTATCTCATGGTAATTCAAAAGACGCTATGTTGCACGACATAAACCATGAAGAAAAAAGGAAACATATTCAAGCATATTTAAGAAGTTAAGTGGTATGTCATATCGGTGTGTAAGAATCCGCCTAGGTAATTCAAAAAGCGTTATGTTACAATACATAAATTTAAAAAAATTATTTTTGATCATTTTTATGAGTTTTTAAGAAGTTTGTTGTAACTCTTTTGTTTGAGCCGACCGTAGTAATTCAAAAGGCGTTATGTTTAAGACATAAATTAAAAAAAAAGTACCTTCAATTTTATTTTAAAGAGTAAGTGGTACTTTATAACTCTTTTGTTAGAATTGACCGTGGTAATTTGAAAAGTCCTATTTTACAAGACATAAATCTTCAAGAAACATTCTTGGTGGCATTCAGGAAAACTAAATTACTGAAAAAAGATAAAGACAGAAATATGAACCAAAAAAAATATAGTATGCTTATTTTAAGTTTCAAATTTACTTAAAGATTAAGTGGTTTGTTTCTCATCTTTTTGTTAGAGTGACCGTGGTCATTTGTTTATGTTATTAAATTCTATATTCGGTATAAAATATACCGAATAATACCGAATGTACATATATTTGGTATTCAATATATTCGGTATAATAATGAATTCGGTGTAAAATTCAATTTTTTTTACGTTATAAGATATAGGTTTTAAGAAAAATTAAAAAGATGTAGTAAAGAAACAAAACGAAAAAATTAAATAATCTCCAGGGTGGGCGGAAAGTAACTCCCTATTTTAAATTACTTATAAATTGTATATAATTTGTTACTGCTTGTGGACTCATCCGCTACACAGTGCGAACTGTGCTCAAGAAACAGTTGAACTGGCGTTCGTGGAAGCCGCACTACTGCCAACCACTCTCGGATGAGGACTATGACATTCGTATGGACTTCGGAGAAATCATGTTGGCTTGGCATGAAGAGTGGCCCCATCTCTTCCACAACATCCTCTGGACTGATGAGGCTGTGTTTCACTTCCGAGATTTTGTCAACCGTCACAACTGCCACTACTGGGCAGGAGAGGATCCTATGATGACAGTTGAAAAACAGCAAAATCGACCCAAAGTAACGGTGTGGTGTGGTATCACCTCAGATCAGGTTGTGGGCCCATTTCTTCTGCGCGACACCATGAATGCTGAACGATACCATGATATGTTGCGTGATAGTCTGGCCAGTTGTCAGCACATGGGAGAACATCGACGAGTTGATATTTATGCAAGATGGCGCCCCACCACACTTTGCTCTTGTTGTCCGCGAACGGCTGGATGCTCGATTTCCGGGGCGTTGGTTGGGACGTCGTGGTCCACATGAATGACCATCCAGGAGCCCGGATTTGACACCCTGCGACTTTTTTCTTTGGGGTTGGGTAAAGGAAGAAGTCTACAGCTCCAAACCAAAGACACTCGAAGAACTGGAGGATCGAATTAAGGGAGTCATGTCCACCATCCCAGCGGAGTTTCTGAGAAAGTCAGTGGATGCCATTCCTGAACGTTTGCAGTAGCTGGTGGAAAGATCTGGGGCACATATTGAATTTGAGAGATAACTTACCATTTATGCCTACCTTGTATGATTAATTTTTTTGAGAATAAATAAATATAATGTACATTGTTTTATTAATCAAAATAGGGAGTTACTTTCCGCCCACCCTGTCCACAAAATTACCTTAAGGGGGGCCTTTATCACTGTTTTATGAGAGTGGCCCTGTTAATTAAGAACGTATTTGGGTTCAGGATATCAATTTTGCAGAAGAGCGACAAAAGTAAAAAAAAATGTTTTTTTTTTACTGATGTTAACAAGTAGGTGTCCGTATAAAGAAGATTTACTTGGGCATCAATGATGCTGAAACATTAATTTCTGTATCGAGCAGAAAAATTTTTGTCAATTGTGCCATAATATATCCGTTACTAAAGATATTACTGCCATAATATAATATATCAGTTACGTAATAAATCCATGATAAAGGAACTATATCCGTTAATGTATCCTTCGATACCCAGTTCGAAACCGACTTTGAGACCTTAGGCATAGAAATTAAGTAGTATATACTACTTAAAATATATCCGTGATAAAGGAACTATATCCGTTACTGTATCCTTCGATACCCAGTTGGCAACCGACTTTGAGACCTTAGACATAGAAATCGAGTAGTATATATTACTTAAATTTTTTTGTCTTATTCCTTATTCGGGGGGGGGGGGGAGATTACCAAAACACTCAAAAATTGACAAATCATACGAAAAATATGGATAAACTCAACATTTAGACTTTGTCTACAAGCTCTTAGCGTGTCTGCACGTTTTGTAAATTTCAAGCCTATCAGAGACAAAACACAATTTCTGTTTCTGTATCGAAAGAATCCTAACTATTTCCTGCTTTTATTTTTATTTAAAGATAAATACCAAAGGGGACAAATATATTTGATATTAGGAGTAATGAAGGGAACATAGATCTTTAATATTTTTGTTCCCTATGTAAGTTTTTGGTATGTTATTTGTCTGTTGTTCACTGGTCGAATACGAAATTTTTTTCATATTTTTAGGAAGTTCTGATCACTTTTTGAGAAAAAATTTAAGTAGTATCAAAATTCTGGCTTGGTGAATAAATAGGCCTAAAACTAATGAATCTAAATAGGCCTAAAACTAAGGGATTTAAGTGTTTCGTCCTTTCGGTGGAAGTTATGCCTGTAGACTTGTCACAAAATCACATGTTTCCAAGGACTCCTTAAAATACCAAGGCCCCCTAATTTTCTTATATTTTGGAGTTTCTAATTTTGTTAGATAAAATCCTCTCTGTTTTTTGATTAAGCTTACAGGTTTGAGATGAGATATGAGATGAGATATACATTTATTAAAAAATAAAACAAACACTATTCGCCTTTCGCCTGCCAAGAAAGGCAATAAGCTTGAAAGGGCAAGCGAGGTTATCACTCTCAGCTAATTAAAACACTTGCTACTCAACACACAAGAAACTTATCTGATGAAGGAATAAAGGAAAAAAAGGAGAAAGAAGAAAATACAAGAAGTAGATAAAAAAAAAACAAAGTAAATCGGGGAAATACCTTAAATAGAATGACAACCTGGAGTGGGTTTGAACGTAACCATTTATATAATGTCAGTAGGAAGGCTCAAAAAGCGAAAATTTGCAATTTTTAAAAATGATGATTCGATATTTTGACAAGGAGTTACAACAATTCAAAAACCTTAGAAAAGAAAACCAAAAGTTTGCAGCTTAGTAGGTATCGTTGTTAGAAATCAGACTTGCTTTAATAATCAAATTTCTTTGAAAAGACATCAATATCAAAAGACACCAAATTGTCTCAAATGTTGTATGCATATATATATATATATATATATATATATATATATATATATATATATATATATATATATATATATATATATATATATATATATATATATATATATATATATATATATATATATATATATATATATATATATATATATACTATATATATATATAATATATACTTATATATTTATATATATATATATATATATATATATATATATATATATATATATATATATATATATATATATATATATATATATATATATATATATATATATATATATATATATATATATATATAGTATATATATATATATATATATATATATATATATATATATATATATATATATATATATATATATATATATATATATATATATATATATATATATATATATATATATATATATATATATATATATATATATATATATATATATATATATATATATATAAATTCGAAAACATTTATTGGGAGGAAACACTTGTAATTGCCCTAAATGGGGGCACTTAACACTACCTTACTTCATCTTCCTTTTAAACGTTCCACTTTATGTTCAGGCCTTTATTTATTTCTGGAAAGGCGCGCACGCTATGAAAAGAGTTGAAGGAGGATTTTGTCTTTATCACTCCTATCACCCTGCCTGCCGCTTGTGATATATCCAATTGTTTACTATTTTTTCCATATTTTTTACATTTTCCGCATAATCTGTGTTTTGGCTATTTTTGGGGCATTAATGTTTCCCTGAATTTTAGTCCCTCTCATCTGAAATAAATAGATACGTGAGTGGCTGATCGTGGGTAATAATTCTATATTTACACATTCCCATTAAGTTTAGTGTTAGCCCTTAAAGGCTACGAGCCTGAGAAAATTGTGGGATTTTCAAAAAAGGGGGGAAACACCTCCCTATATATATATATATATATATATATATATATATATATATATATATATATATATATATATATATATATATATATATATATATATATATATATATATATATATATATATATATATATATATATATATATATATATATATATATATATATATATATATATATATATATATATATATATATATATATATATTTGGAGGGCAATCAAGGCTTGCTTAGTCGAGTGGATGAATTTTGGGGTTTTAATTTTTACTTCAAGGCAGTTCTACTGCCCTGGTTGTCTTTAAAAAAGTTTGTAAGTGCAACAGGATTTATTTGATGTTCTTCATGGATGTCAACAGTAATTTATGGATGTTTTTATGGTTTTTGTCAGTGAGAATTTGAAAAACAGGAATTTTGTCACATTTATGTCTGTTTTTTTGGTTTTTGTCAGTGAGAATGAAAAACAGGAGCTTTGTCACATTTATGTCTGTTTTCTTGGATGGTTATGTGTGTGGGTCGATTTTTTGATGTTTTTCATGGATGTTTTATGGTTTTTATTAGTGAGAATGAAAAAACACGAACTTTGTCACTTTCATGGATTATTGAGTCTAATGGGAGCAGTTCAATGACACTTCCTTCTTGTTGTTGCTCAATAAAAATGTTATAAGTTTCAAGGAAACAGTTAGATCACGTGTCTCCTTCTCAGCCAATCAGCGAGTCGGATGCATCCCCCTTCTCAGACAATCAGAGGGCTTGCTTACATATTAGCGGCTGAGTGAATATAAGGTAAGGATTTTTTCTATAGTCTTATAAGTCTGTGAATAGAATTCAAAGGAGTGAGAAGAACAGTTTTGACTTTACTCATTTGGATATATATTTGTGTTGATGGTGAGTGGAATGTTTACCCTATTAGAAGTTGATAGTGGAGTCGATGCTAATAATACAAGAGCACCAAACATTGCGGTGGAAATTACGAAAGGATCGCGGCTTTGTCTGGAATGGGATGCAGTATATGCAAGATATGTGATATCCTTGAGCAAATTTAAAATGGAAGATCAATTATGTTTCGCCGCAAAAGTTGATATAGCACATGTGAATAGACTTCAATGTGCTTTAAGTGCATTAGTGAAACATATCGAAGACAATAAACTCTATCGCTAATTGTACATGCATCTGTTCATGCAACTCTAGTGATCAGGTCTTTGCCACCTTCTCGTGTCACATCTAGATTTTTATTTTATTTTTGTTCAGTTTGGGTTTCATTTATTCTTTAATAGTAATTTCTGGTTGTTTTGAGTTTGAATTTTAACAGGTATTTATGTCTGCTGGCCTTAAGATTAAAATGGCCTTTACTTTTCTTTTAACTTCTATTTCGGATTTTTTATTTTTTTAAATTAATTTTTGGTCGTTTTTGATTGCAAAAAGTTCCAAGTATTTAAAAATTTCTTATTTCAAAATCAATTTTTTTTTCAAAATCAAATGTTCATCAAAGATATCTAAACTAAACTAGAACTCTAACAAAAACAGTTTAGTAATAGTTAAGAGTTTAGACTTATAGCTTAGAGTCTTAGCTTAGAGTTTTATTCAGAGTTCTAGTTTAGTTTAGTTTAGTTACAGTTCAGAATTTAGAGTTTTAGCTTAGAGTCATAGCTTATAATTTTACTTAAAGTTGTAGTTTGGTTAAGTTTTAGTTAATAGTTTAGAGTTTTAGCTTAGAGTCTTAGCTCGGAGTTTTTGTTAGAGTTCTACTTTAGTTTAGTTTTAGTTAAGAGTTTAGAGTTTTACGTTAGAGTCTTAGCTTAGATTTTTAGTTATAGTTGAAGTTTAGTTTAGTTATAGTTAAGAATTTAGAGTTTTAGCTTAGAGTCATAGCTTAGAGTTTTACTTAAAGTTTTAGTTTGGCTAAGTTTTAGTCAAGAGTTTCGAGTTTTAGCTTAGAGTCTTAGCTTAGAGTTTTTTGTTAGAGTTCTAGTTTAGTTTAATTTTAGTTAAGAGTTTGATGTTTTACCTTTGAGTTTCAGTTAGAGTTCTAGTTTAGTTTTAGTTAAGAGTTTGGTGTTTTACATTAGAGTCTTAGCTTAGAGTTCTATTTTAGTTTAGTTTTAGTTTAGATTTTATATTTTACCATAGAGTCTTAGCTTAGAGTTTTGGTTAGAGTTCTAGTTTAGTTTTTGTTAATAGGTTAAAAGTTTAACATATAGTATTATCTTCTAGTTTTATTTAGAGTTCTAGTTTAGTTTAGTTTTAGTTACAGTTCAGAATTTTGAGTTTTAGCTTAGAGTCATAGCTTAGAGTTTTACTTAAAGTTATAGTTTGGTTAAGTTTTAGTTAAGAGTTTAGAGTTTTTAGCTTAGAGTTTTTGTTAAAGTTCTAGTTTGGTTAAGTTTTAGTTAATAGCTTAGAGTCTTAGCTTAGAGTCTTAGCTTAGAGTTTTTGTTAGAGTTGAAGTTTAGTTTAATTTTAGTTAAGAATTTGATGTTTTAACGTTGAGTTTAAGTTAGAGTTCTAGTCTAGTTTAATTTTAGTTTAGAGTTTAAAGTTTTTTAGATTAGAGTCTTAGCTTAGAATTTTAGTTGTAGTTCTAGTTTTGTTTAGTTTTAGTTAAGAGTTTAGAATTTTATCTTAGAGTATTATATTAGAGTTTTTGTTAGAGTTCTAGTTTATTTTAGTTTTGAGTTCTAGTTTAGTTTACGTATAGTTAAGAGTTTGGAGTTTTACCTTAGAGACTTAGCTTAGAGTTTTAGTTTAGTTTAGTTTTAGTTAAGAGTTTAGAGTTTTGTAGCTTAGAGTCTTAGCTTAGAGTTTTTGTTAGAGTTCTAGTTTAGTTTAGTTTAGTTTTAGTTGAGAGTTTAGAGTTTTTTAGCTTAGAGTCTTAGCTTAGAGTTTTTGTTAGAGTTCTAGTGTAGTTTAGTTTTAGTAAATAGTTTAGAGTTTTAGGTTAGAGTCTTAGCTTATAGTTTTTGTTAGAGTTCTAGTTTATTTTAGTTTTAGTTAAGAGTTTAGAGTTTTAGCTTAGAGTCTTAGCTTAGAGTTTTTGTTGAAGTTTTAGTTTAGTTTATTTTTAGTAAATAGTTTAGAGTTTTAGATTAGATTATTAGCTTATAGTTTTTGTTAGAGTTGAAGTTTAGTTTAGTAATAGTTAGGAGTTTAGAATTTTAGCTTATAGTCTTAGCTTAGAGTTTTTGTTAGAGTTCTAGTTTAGTTTAGATATAGTTAAGAGTTTGGAGTTTTACCTTAGAGACTTAGCTTTGAGTTTTAGTTTAGTTTATTTTTAGTTAAGAGTTTAGAGTTTTTAGCTTAGAGTCTTAGCTTAGAGTTTTATTTAGAGTTCTAGTTTAGTTTAGTTGTAGTTAATAGTTTTGTGTTTTAAAATATATTAATATATTAGAAATGTAGTGATATTTATTGTTTAGTTTAGTTTTATTTAATAGTATATAATTTTATCTTATATTATTATATTATAGTTTTTGTTATAGTTATAGTTTAGTTTAGTTTTAGTTAATAGTTTAGAGTCTTTAGCTTTGAGTCGTAGCATATTTTTTGTCGAAGTTATAGTTTAGTTTAGTAATAGTTAAAAGTTTAGAGTTTTAGCTTAGAGTCTTAGCTTAGAGTTTTTGTTAAAGTTAAAGTTTAGTTTAGTAATAGTTAGGAGGTTAGAGTTCTAGCTTAGAGTCTTAGATCAGAGTTTTTGTTAAAGTTGAAGTTTAGTTTAGTAATAGTTAAGAGTTTAGAGTTTTAGCTTTGAGTCTTAGCTTAGAGTTTTAGTTTAGTCTAGTTTTATTTAATAGTTTAGAGTTTTTTAGCATAGAGTCTTAGCTTAGAGTTTTTTTTAGAGTTCTTAACTATTACTAAACTAAACTAGAACTTCGACAAAAACTATGCTAAGACTCTAAGCTAAAAACTCTAAACTCTTAACTAAAACTAAACTAAACTAGAACTCTAACAAAAACTCTAAGCTAAGACTATAAGCTAAAATTATAAAATCATAAATAAAAATAAAATAAACTAGAAATATAAAAAAAATTATAATATATTAATATATTTTAAAAAAAAAAACTCTTAAATAAAAATAAAATAAAATAGAACACTAAAAAAAAATCTAAGCTAAGAATCTAATATAAAAAACTCCAAACTATTAACTAAAACTAAACTAAACTAAAAATCTAAGATAAGTCTCTAATGTAAAACTCCAAACTCTTAACTATATCTAAACTAAACTATAACTATTAACAAAAACTCTAATATTAGACTCTAAGCTAAAACTCTAAACTCCTAACTATTACTAAACTAAACTTCAAGTCTAACAAAAACTATAAGCTAAGACTATAAGCTAAAACTATAAACTATTTACTAAAACTAAACTGAACTAAAACTTCAACAAAAACTCTAAGCTAAGACTATAAGCTAAAACTCTAAACTCTTAACTAAAACTAAAATAAACTAGAACTCTAACAAAAACTATAAGCTAAGACTCTAAGCTAAAACTCTAAACTATTTACTAAAACTAAACTAAACTAGAACTCTAACTAAAACTCTAAACTAAGGCTCTAAGCTAAAAACTCTAAACTCTTAACTAAAACTAAACTAAACTAAACTAGAACTCTAACAAAAACTCTAATCTAAGACTGTAAGCTAAAAAACTCTAAACTCTTAACTAAAACTAAACTAAACTAAAACTCTATGCTAAGTCTCTAAGGTAAAACTCCAAACTCTTAACTATACGTAAACTAAACTAGAACTCAAAACTAAAATAAACTAGAACTCTAACAAAAACTCTAAGCTAAGACTCTAATCTAAAATTCTAAATTCTTAACTAAAAATAAACAAAACTATAACTACAACTAAAACTCTAAGCTAAGACTATAAGCTAAAGAACTGTAAACTCTAAACTAAGAGTAAACTAAACTAGAACTCTAACTGAAACTCAACGGTAAAACATCAAATTCTTAACTAAAATTAAACTAAACTTCAACTCTAACAAAAACTCTAAGCTAAGACTCTAAGCTAAGACTCTAAGATAAAACTCTAAAATATTAACTAAAACTAAAACTAAACTAGAACTTCAACAAAAACTGTAATCTACAAACTATAAACTCTTAACTGAAACTTAAGCAAAATATAACTTTAAGTAAAACTCTAAGCTATGACTCTAGGCTAAAACTATAAATTTTGAACTTTAACTAAAACTAAACTTAACTAGAACTCTAACAAAAACTCTAAGCTAAGACTTTATGTTAAACTCTAACCTCTTAACTAAAACTAAACTAAACTAGAACTCTAACTAAAACTCTAAGCTAATACTCTATGGTAAACTCTAAACTCTTAACTAAAACTAAACTAAACTAGAACTCTAAGCTAAGACTCTAAGGTAAAACACCAAACTCTTAACTAAAACTAAACTAAACTAGAACTCTAACTGAAACTCAAAGGTAGAACATCAAACTCTTAACTAAAATTAAACTAAACTAGAACTCTAACAAAAAACTCTAAGCTAAGACTCTAAGCTAAAACTCGAAACTCTTAACTAAAACTTATCTAAACTAAAACTTTAATTAAAACTCTAAGCTATGACTCTAAGATAAAACTCTAAATTCTTAACTTTAACTAAACTAAACTTCAACTCTAACTAAACCTCTGAGCTAAGACTCTAACGTAAAACTCTAAACTTTTAACTAAAACTAAACTAAACTAGAACTCTAACAAAACTCTAAGCTAAGACTCTACGCTAAAACTCGAAACTCTTAACTAAAACTTAATCAAACTACAACTTTAAGTAAAATTATAAGCTATGACAAATACCTGTTAAAATTCAAACTCAAAACAACCAGAAATTACTATTAAAGAATAAATGAAACCCAAACTGAACAAAAATAAAATAAAAATCTAGATGTGACACGAGAAGGTGGCAAAGACCTGATCACTAGAGTTGCATGAACAGATGCATGTACAATTAGTGATAGAGTTTATTGTCTTCGATATGTTTCACTAATGCACTTAAAGCACATTGAAGTCTATTCACATGTGCTATATCAACTTTTGCAGCGAAACATAATTGATCTTCTATTTTAAATTTGATCAAGGATATCACATATCTTGCATATACTGTATCCCATTCCAGACAAAGCCGCGATCCTCTCGTAATTTCCACCGCAATGTTTGGTGCTCTTGTATTATTAGCATCGACTCCACTATCAACTTCTAATAGGGTAAACATTCCACTCACCATCAACACAAATATATATCCAAATGAGTAAAGTCAAACTGTTCTTCTCTCTCCTTTGAATTCTATTCACAGAGTAATAAAACTATAGCAAAAATCCTTACCTTATATTCACTCAGCCGCTAATATGTAAGCAAGCCCTCTGATTGGCTGAGAAGGGGGATGTAACCGACTCGCTGATTGGCTGAGAAGGAGACACGTGATCTAACTGTTTCCTGGAAACTTATAACATTCGCATCGAGCAACAACAAGAAGGAAGTGTCATTGACCTGCTCCCATTAGACTCAATAATCCATGAAAGTGAGAAAGTTCCTGTTTTTCCATTCTCACTGACAAAGACCATAAATTGCTGTTGACATCCATGAAAAACATCAAATAAATTGACCAACACACATAACCATCCAAGAAAACATACATAAATGTGACAAAGTTCATGTTTTTTCATTCTCACTGACAAAAACCATAAAAACAGACATAAATGTGAGAAAGTTCCTGTTTTTCAAATTCTCACTGACAAAAACAATAAAAAAATCCATAAATTACTGTTGACATCCATGAAAAACATCAAATAAATCCTGTTGCACTTACAACAACAACAACAACAAATAAATTGACCTTGACATTCGCTGAGAGTTTGCAATTACAACAACATCAACAAATAAATCGACCATGACATTCGCTGAGAGCGTGCACTTACAGCAACAACAACAACATCGACCTTGACATTCGCTGAAAGCGTGCACTTACAACAACAATAACAACATCGACACCTTTGGAAATTTAGGTCATTGACCCCATTAACCACGTGTTCTCCCTAGTGAGGCTATGCCCATATATGGTGTGCTGTCACGAGTTATAGGGTCATTTCTACTTATAATTGCAGATTATTTATAGCAATTATCCAATTGCTTTGAGATTCTCGACTTTTTAATGAAGTCGCCAGTCACTGGCGCTGTGCTGTCACCAGTACTTGCAGTTTTCAACCCTATGTTGCTCAGCGAGTATCCAATTCCTACAATTTCCCCATTCTTTGCCCTTGACTAAGTTCTCCGTTCTAAATTCTACTTTCTCTGTTACTACATTCCAAGGGCGGATCCAGGATTTTTTTCGGGCGGTGGGGGGGGGGGGGTTACAAATTTTTGACTCAGTTTTTTACTAATTTTACTGATTTTTACCTAGGTTTTACTAATTCTCGACTTATTTTAGACTCGGTCAAAAATTCGGTGGGGGGGGGGGGTTCAAAACGGGTACCCCCCCCCCCTGGATTCGGCCTTGCTATATTCTTACCATTCGCCGTGCATGCTATAATATTGTGCTGTGTACGCACCTGTGTATAATAAGAAAACGGGATTGTTCTGGAAGTGACAACATTGGCATGTTGTATGCATGTTTAACATAGAAATGAGGTTGGTTTACCGTTTAGACTTGGAAAGTTTCAATAGCAAATTTTGTTTGCTATTTATTATTTAGTACTTTCATAAGAGCTATTTATTCTAATTAACGGCTTTTGTGATTAACGGGTCATTCTTAAAGGGTTGGGAAAAAATTCGAACTTTAGCGTAAAGAGCGAGGTATTGACTAGGGGGCGAACCCCCCTAATATACGTAATAAAAATATACGAATATAGAAGTTCGTTATGTAAGGCAATTCGTAAGTTACGCATATTTATTACTAATAAAAACGTTCGTAAATAAAATTAAACAACTTTCGAGAAAGCCATTTAGCCAAAAAAAAGTAAAATTAATATGCAAATTTCGGTTGAATTATTCATGCACGGTGAGCCAAAATTCAAAACTGCATTAATTTAAAAACGTTAAGAAATTAAAGTGTTTTCTAACTGAAAGTAAGGAGCGACATTAAAACATAAAACGAACAGAAATTATTCCGTATATGAAAGGGGCTGTCCCCTCCTCAACGTTTCGCTCTTTACGCTAAAGTTTGACTTTGTCTCACATTTTTATTTTTTAAAACAATTCAATACGAGACCAGCTACTAATCTCATTTTCTACCTTAACCGCAGCAGTGTTATTCTCGTACATAGCACTAATCATTTTAATGTATTTGTCTGGTATACCATGCAAGGTTAAGATCTTCGTTAAAGCTCTTCTATCAACAGAATCGAATGCTTGCTCATAATCTATTAAAACGAGGACCAAAGGTGTTTGATAACTCCGGCACTTACGAATTATTAACCTAAGAGTGAAAATGTGGTCGAAACATCCTCTACCTTTTTTAACACTACACTGTTCTTCTCTTAAAACTTTGTCTATAGCATCTCTCAGTCTAAAAAGTATCATATTACTAAGTAATTTGCAACCTACAGAGACCAGACTAATGCCTCATTAATTACCACACTCACTCTTATCACCTTTCTTACACAGTACTTTAATTAAGGTTTTTTAAAATCGCTAGGTACTTTTCCTTTTTCAAAAATCATATTCATAATCTTCACTAGCTTATTTTTAACCTCAGAAATGCCATATTTAGGAAATTCATTTACCACACTATCAGCACCTGGAGCCTTATTATTCTTTAATCCTTTTAGTACTGTTGCTAATTTTTCCTCACAAAACAAATCTTCCTTCCAACCAAGGTATCACATTTTTTTCATTTACCTCTATATCTTTTCCTGCAATCCTATCTCGGTTAACCATATTCTCAAAATACTCTGCCCATCACTCTTTAACTCTTTCCTTATCACTAATTATGGCCCCGTTCCTGTCTTTAACTGTATCAAGTCCAGATTGACTCCTCCCACACAGCTTATAAACATGCTAGGTCGATATTTTACTGTTATGCCGTCTAGCTGCATCTTCCAGATCCTCGGCAATTTTATCCAAAAAGTTAATTTAACTCTTTTTATCCAAAATTTAGCTTTAAAAAAAAGCTAAATCAAAGTGAAAAATTTTATCAAAGTGGGCAACTCCCCAGACACATAATCCTTCCCCAGCCACAGTGCCCGGGGCAGTGGCCCTAGGTTCCTTCCCCCTTTGAATGGTTCTGAATGACAACTAGAGCCAATAGTAATAAAAACCCTAAAATAATAATTTTGTTAATGGTTAATGCACTAAATGGACATATTTTTTTTCTGATCCCAACTATATAAAATTTATTAAGTTAATGTTACGCATCAAACGCCACGAGCCTGATAAAATTGCCTGATTTTCAAGAAGTATGGAAAACAGTCTAACAAAGTTATCGTTATGCAAATCACACCATTGGATTCAGCAAACTATATTCAGCATATCAGCAAAATATTAGATGACCCTTCTGTGCGCGTTTCAAGCTTCTATCTACAAAATCGTTAATTTCGTTTTTATCCAGAATAAAAAATATCGCAGATGCATGTTTTTTTGTTTTTATTAACTAATTTTCCTAGTAATATTACCAGAATCAATTAGAAAAAATGAGCAGCCTTTCCCCAAACATTTTGGTAAGTGAAGCCTCTGGTTGGTACCGAAACAGGTCCATAGGAAGTAATCACTCGTACTTCTTAGTCCCAGTCTGTTATCTCTATGTACATCAGAGTGCAAATCTTCTCCAGTTGCAACTAATTTCATATTTTCAAATTATTTTCTTTTATATTAAACATTTATATTACCCAGTTATGACAAGTCAAATCCCCAAAACACAGAAATTAACATCAACGAAAAATATAAAACAAATACTATATGGTTTTTCTAAACAATGCATTCTGCCTCTTGTTTAGAATTAGTAGAATATTCCGAAATTCATCCTTTTCTTCATTTTTTTGGTTATCATACTTTCTTTTTGGCTATTAAATTTGCTTTGGTAATTTTCCCATTGGAGGGGGGATTACGAGGAGAATTTTACAATATACAATCTAAAATACTATACAATCTACAATCAAACAATACAAATCTACAATTTACAAAGACTACAAGAAGTAAACGGCCACCAATCAAACAATAAAATCTACAATCTACAGGATGAGTTGGAGGGGGGGGGGATTACGAGGAGAATTTTACAATCTACAATATACAATACTATACAATCTACAAGTAAATCTATACAATCTACAGTAAAAGGCCACCAATAAAACAATACAATCTATCAAAATTGCACTTAAGAAAAATGAAATTTAGTGATGCTCAAGAAATACTACCATCCCTTCTTATACTCTTTATGACGAAATTTACTTTTAATTTACCGCTTTTCGGAGTGCCCAAGCTTCAGGGCCGTATTTGACCACTGTCATCATTGTAGCTCCTAATATTCTAATCTTAGTTGACTTATGTTCCTATTCTTCCAAGCTTTGTTTAACTGTGTAAAAGTACCCTGAGCCTTGGCTATCCTACTTTTAACATCTTCACTGCTCCCACCGTCTTTACTAATAATACTACCAAGGTAAGTGAAGCTGTCCACCTGGTCAATCTTTTCGTTACTTAACGTCACCTTTTTATCTTCACTTATTCCTAGCCTTAGTGACTTAATCTTCTTAACATTTATTTTCAAACTTATTCTCGAATCCTGAACTTGCAAAACCTCTAAAAGTTCATTTATTTTTTTCACACTTTCATCTAGGATGCTTAAATCATCAACATAATCTAAGTCCAGTAAAGTTTTTCCTCCTTATTTGATTCCGTGGTCTCCAATTGCCTTTCCCGTGCTTCTTAAGACGAAATCCATCAAAACGATCCATATAAAAGGGGGACAACTGCTTAACAGAACAACTGCTTAACTCCAGATTTAATACGAAACCAGCTACTAATCTCATTTCCTACCTTAACCGCAGCAGTGTTATTCTCGTAAATAGCACTAATCACTTTAATGTATTAAATAAAAAAACAAGCTTTTTCAATTGAAAGTAAGGAGCAACATTACAACTTAAAACCGACAGAAATTATTACGTGTATGAAGGAGATTGCCCCCTCCTCAACACATTGCTCTTTTCGCTAAAGTTTTTTAGTACTTTTAAAAAGCGGCTTAATTTTCTAATTAAACTGCCTTTGTTTTTTAGAAGCCGTTCATGAAGAATTGGGACAAAATTCAAACTATAGCGTAAGGAGCTAGGTGTTGAGGAGGGGGCAACCCCTTTATATACGGAATAATTTCTGTTTGTTTTAAGTTTTAATGTTGCTCCTTACTTTCAGTGGAATTTTTTTTCTGTATCGAAAGACATACGTGAAATACATACGTATATAATGACTACTGTCAAAGATTCCAAGTCATTAAGTGATTAAAAATGTATTTGTCACTACCACAAGCTCAGGACTAAAACCCCAAGATCTTGGTTGAAATCCAAGGAGGGGTTGCCCTGCTATAGCCCAGGAAGACGTTATGCTACAGTCTGGGTTGCCATTAAGCTCCAACGAAATATTGCGTCCGTCACAGGGAAACCCTCTTATAGTATGGAAAGTAGATTGTTCAGGGAATGAAAAAAGATGGCTGTTTTTCCAACTATTAATTTTTTTTTTTAATTTATTTTGCCCACAGTGTTAGGGGAGAACTAGAGAACAGCTTCTATAAAGGGACATTCAGATGAATCAAACAGTTCGTGGTAACGAACTGTAAATAAGGAGCGACCCGGCTTAATAGTAACCGAAACTCTAAAAAAAGGGATTTTGATACCAATAGAAATATCAAAAGAACCAAATTTTAATGATGATTTCAAATATATAAACTTTATCAAATTTAATATTACCTAACAAAAGTTACGCGCCTCAGATAATTTGTCTTATTTTCGAAAAAAAAGGGGAAACACCCCCAAAAATCCACAGAACTTTAACGAAAATCACACCATCATATTCAGCTTATCAGAAAACCCTACTGTAGAGGTTTCAAGTTACTAACTACAAAAATGTGGAATTTTGCATTTTTTGCCAGAAGAAATATCACGGATGCGTGTTTATTTGTTTTTTTGTTTTTTGTTTTTTTTTTTTCCCAGAGGTGATCGTATTGACCCAGTGGTCCTAGAATATCGTGGGAGGACTCATTGGAACGGAAATTAAAAATTCTAGGGCCCTTTTTAAGTGACCAAAAAAATGGAGGGCAACTAGGCCCCCTCCCTCGCTTATTTTTTCCCAAAGTCACCCGATAAAAATTTTGAGATCGCCATTTTGTTCAGCATGGTCGAAAATATGATAAAAATGTCTTTTAGGATGACTTGATCCCCCAAAGTCCCCAGAGGGAGGGCTGAAAGTTATGAACTTTACTCAATGTTAACATATAGTATTGGTTATTGGGAAGTATACAAACTTTTTCAGAGGAGATTTTTTCTGGTAGGTGGAGGAAGGAGAGGGTCAGGGGCTATATGGAAGGATCTTTCCATGAAGGAAGTTTTCATGGGGGAAGGGACATTGCTATGAAGGGGGCGCCGGATTTCCCAGCATTATTAAAGAGAAAAGATCAGGAATTAAATAAAAAAAAACAAGTTTTTCAACTGATCAACTGATTGTGATTAAGAGGTCATTTTTAAAGAACTGGAAAAAAAATTCGAACTATAGTTTAAAGAGCAGGGTATTGACTAGGGGGCGAACCCCCTAATATACGTGTTAAAAATTTATGAATATAGAAGTTCGTTACGTAAGTTAATTCTAAGTTACGTATATTTATTACTAATAAAAACGTTCGTAAATAAAATTAAACAAGTTTCTAGAAAGCCATTTAACCAAATATAATATGCAAATTTTGTTTTAATTATTCATGTACGGTGAGCCAAAATCAAAACCTGCATTAATTCAAAAACGTTCAAAAATTAAATAAAAAAAACAAGTTTTTTTAACTGAAAGTAAGGAACGACGTTAAAACTTAAAACGAACAGAAATTATTCCGTATATGAAGGGGGCTGTCCCTCCTCAACGCCTCGCTCTTTACGCTAAAGTTTGACTTTCTCACAACTCTATTTTTTAAACAATAAAAAAAATTTAGCGTAAAGAGCGAGGCGTTGAGGAGGGGACAGCCCCCTTCATATACGGAATAATTTCTGTTCGTTTTAAGTTTTAACGTCGTTCCTTACTTTCAGTTAAAAAAACTTGTTTTTTTTTATTTAATAAAAATACGGATCGTGGTTCCAATACTTTCCAAAATATTTGACATTTAATTATCTTGATACAACCTTTATTTTAATATACAGCACATTAATATCAATATACAATTAAAATACAATATTTGATATAATCAACAAACTTGATTTTAATTATCAGTTTTTTCTTTGTAAGTATAGGAAGAAAAGGACATCAGATTTCAGAAATTCAAATTGAAAAGTTAGACAAATTCGCTCTAATCAGAAAACGAAATATTTGCATTAATTTTTTTTCTGTCTGCACGCCAATATTTTTAAGTGTGACTTGGTCACGGCTCTAAAAAAATTCACATGAAGTTTTGACTCGTTTGTAAACATGAGCTACAATTGTTTTCAAACTTTCTCTTCTATTCCTTAGATTTAGAACAAAAGGAACAACAAAGCAATAGCACTTTAAAGTATTGTAAGAAGCTAGATTTTATTTAATTTATTTATGTTTCATTTGCTAATTTATCTTTTATTATTACTGTTCTGTTGTTCTTGTCTTGCCTCTATGGCTTTTGTCTCATGAATCATCTATCCATGTGCTCTGAAAATGTTTGCCTTCAAGGACGAAGGTTGACCTTTAAGTTGTATTAGAGGTCAATTTTTATTAGGTTTATAATTTTTATTGGGAAACTATAACCCCTAAATTATATTCAAAATTTTACTAATTAAGTTTAAACTTAGAGGTCCTAATCTGATCTTTAAATTGATCTTAGATCCACACCAGGGACCTAGACAGGACACAATTTTAGATTGTTTTCCTTTTATAAACCCTTAGAATATTATTTTTGTTTTTTATTTGACTAATAGATTTTGTTTTTAAACATCAACAACAAGAAGAATAATAAGGGCCGTTCAGGACCGTCATCAGCAAAACATAAATATATAAAAGAAAATAGACTTACAATAACATACAACCATTAAAACTAAAATTAGAATTTTACAACCGTCCCAGTACCCCTAGTTCAGCAATGTTCAACCAGGACTCTTGAACTGGTTGGACTCTTGAAATTCCAATTTTAGTTTTAATGGTTGTATGTTATTGTAAGTCTCTTTTCTTTTATATGTTTATGTTTTGCTGATGACGGCCCTTATTATTCTTCTTGTTGTTGATGTTTAAATGTTTTATATGTTCATGTTTTGCTGATGACGGCCCTTGGTCATAGGGTCGAAATATTCATTTAAACATAGCCTTCCACTGTCTTGCAAAATAATTCCCTATTGTTCTTCTTTTTGTTGATGTATATGATGGAAAGGCAGTGTGGTCTTATCCGTTATTTAAGTTTTTGTTTTACTTTGTTATGTGCTTTAAAAGTAACGCCTTGAAATAAACATTTTTCAGTTTAAAATTGGTTAATAAACCAATGGTAAAATTGGTCGTCAAGCCGGGAAAAAAAAACCGGGATTCATAATCTCTGTATCATAATTTCTCGTCAATTTATATTTAGTTTGAAAATATACATTTTAATATTTTATTTTATAGAAATGTTTACTATCTATTTAGTATAGGCCATATTCGTTAGTCTATTGATATTAGCCTGTTATCTATTTACCTCTCGTTTCTTTTAACAGAGGGGTCATCACTGGAGCTAAAATCACGGAGTATCTACTAGAAAAATCCCGAATCGTTACACAAGCAGGTGAAGAGAGAAACTATCATGTGTTTTATGAGCTTTTGAGGGGACTTAAACCGGAGGATAAGGAGAAGTATGGCCTTACCTCTGCGGACAAATATTTCTACTTGAATCAGGTAAATTTTTTTATTACTCTGTGTTTAGAAAACACGGAATATATATATATATATATATATATATATATATATATATATATATATATATATATATATATATATATATATATATATATATATATATATATATATATATATATATATATATATATATATATATATATATATGTATATGTATATATATATATATATATATATATATATATATATATATATATATATATATATGTATACATATATGTATATTTATATATATATATATATATATATATATATATATATATATATATATATATATATATATATATATATATATATATATATATATATATATATATATATATATATATATATAAGCCTATACTCTTATCTTGGCCTGCCAGTCTTAAGATGATTCGACCGATCTGTGTATATTTGTGTATGTCTTGCCGGTTGGACAACTAGGGTACAATGCAAGAAAGCTCTAAAGAAGGAGGTGAATTAAAGCACTTGTAGAAAGCAGTAACTGAGGCTACATCAAAGAAACTACATCACTGCATCGTTTCCCATAATCGTGGGGAACGACTAAACCTATCCTATTAGCCGCATCTTGGATCTTTGGATAGGTGCCAACAACGTTTTCGGAGCACTAGCATACAGTAGGCATTCATACTCGGTAATGGGTCTGATGCATATATATATGCATTTTTATGTATATTTATGTAGTTTTATTAACAAAAGAAAACTCTTTGTGACACAAAGTGGCTGTTCAGACGCTGGATTCTGTCTCAGACTCTGTCCAAGTTTCCCGCCCAGAATGATGGAAAATCCAAGGTATTTTAAGAAGAAGTCAATTGGCTATCATAATTGTCACCTAATTAGGTCTTTTAAGTTCTGAAAATGTTGCTCGATAGTTTCTACTTCCAGCTTTCAACTATTCTGAGCAGGAAACTTGGACAAAGTCCGAGACAGAACCCAGCGTCTGAACGCCAACTAAGTCACACTAAAGCAAAATAAAGCTTAAGAAAGTGACCGGTTGGATATCGTTCATGCCAATTCATCAAACCTGTTCAAACGAAAAATATAAAAAGGGGATCCTCAACAGAAAGGTTCTCTCAAACCTTTAAAATTTCCAAATTAATGAAAAAATTTTTTTTTAAATACGATTCTAAAGTTGTGGCACACCTTCTGCTTAATGAAAGAAATCTGGAAACGAATCTCAAAATGATGGGCCCATGTACCTGGTCACATGACTCGCTCTCGTATTCCGTGGCTCAGATGTAAGACCTGCAGCATTCCTAGTCGAATAATCATGATAAAACGAATTCAGATTAAAAATATTTATCAAAAAATCTGACGCAAGATCATCCAAACACTGAAATTTAAACACTCCTATTTGATAATCTCTTATTTCACCAATCTTTAATATTTATCTTTCTAAAAATTAATTCGGCACTATCAGTACCAAGATCATACTTACCTGTCAACCTAATAGCCTTATTTTGCAAAACTACTACTACCAAAAACTAAATAACTGCATATGGAGGTTTCTTTCAGTCTTGACTGAAGAAATGGCCCTTTAAGCTTACTTTTATGGTCCTTTAAAATGGCCTTAAAAAATTGTTAATAGTCTTTTAAACTTCCTTCAGATGAATACATTTAAAATTTTGAATAACGAAATTTAAATATCTCAAGGGGAGTATCAGGATTTTTGAAATACAAAGGTGGAGCCTTTGTATTTTTGAAATACAAAGGTTCCCAAAATTGGTTGGGAACCACTGATATAGACGACCGTGGAGAGCTTTCAATGGGTCCAGGACCGTATTCAGGATTTTTTTTCGGGGGAGGGGGTTAACAAAAGGATATTTTACCGAGTGGGACTTGCACAAAAAAACTAAAAAATAACATTAAAAAATTGTTTGTGTCCATTTTTGTTACGTTTTTCACGAGTCAGACAAAGATTTCAGGTGGTTCAGACCTCCTAACCACCCTGGATACAGCCTTGAATGGATCAGTAAAAGGGAAAGTATGGCTGCTAAAACAGGGAACCTAAATTCGTTTCTGAAAAAGGAAAACAGAATTCTAGCATTATCCAGTGAAATCGTAGAGCTAATTCTAAAAACCCTAATAATCATATTCATTGTATTAAATGTTTTTCTTCTTCATTTTTGCTTTAAGGTTGGTTCTTTGGCGTCAATTAGGGAGAGAAGGGGCAGGGTGGCACTTAATCAACTCTCCAAGATTTTTCGCCTCTTCCCCAAGATTTTGAAAAATACCATTTTTTGGTATTCTGATTAAACAATGACTTTTTTGTATTTCCATGGGGAAAACTGGAGAACATAAACAACAAAATTGTACAGTTTAGTGCTCCCCCTAACCTTCGTGTTTTGACGCAACTGCAACTCAACTCTGCCAAGAGGCCATAATAAAGATGTTTATGCTCGTTTTGTTTGACTAGTCTGTGATCTGGATTATCAAACATTGGATCACCCTACGTAACACGCTATTATTTATTTGGTTCGATCATGAAAAGCCACTTGCAGCCAAGAATAATGTCACTACGCTTACGCTTGCAAACTAATAATGGTAGTCTGATGGAACGACATCCCTTGTTGCTTAACGAGTATAGGCGTAGCTAGGGGGAAAGGGAGGAGGCAGTATCCCTCCTAGGGAAAAGGGGAAAAGGCAGATAGAAAATCTGTCAGCTAGAATAATTTTGTTGTACAAAGAGGGTGGGATGCAATTCTCTAAGAGGTGAACGCAAGATCGACCTGAATTCTTATAAATAACCTTCATAGTTGGATTGACTTCCATGTTCATAAGCTAGAATGCATAGCTCTGCACTTAGGAGAGGGGCAGTAGATCTCCTCTGTGATTCATATGAATGCTTCTTCGAGGATAGTGGTGAGCAAGAATATACTGTTTTCGGTTTCGACCCCTCCCTCTGAGGAAAAGTCATCTGTTCCCCTACTGAGGGTTAGAACTGAGTGCACAGTGCATTTATGGCTAGAATGTAAATTTCAACGTTATGTTTTTAATACACTTGATTGACTCATTACCCTTTAGGTAATGAGACTGTAAACTAAGTCCTTAATTCTGAAAATGACTTCAATGGTCATTTTAATCTTTTTCCTTAAAATAAACTGCTTTGGTGGAGGCTGTTCCTTTGTCTCTATCGTATGGCCTGCTAGCCTCCCTCTGAAGACAAATCGTGGCTTACGCCCCTGATATCTAACTATGGAGTGTTTTTAGCGTTAAATAGCGTTGATTCAATTTTCTATGGATTTGCACGCATAATATAATTTCAAATACAGCATCTGTCCACCAATGCAACTTCTGCAAAAAAAAATTATATTTTTACACTTTATCAACGAAAAAAAATCTATAACCCAAATCCAAAATCATAATTTAAAATACTACCTTTCAAAAACTTTTCGTTCTTATTACTCGCTAAATATTACATGTAAATAATGTGCCAACAAATATCCAAACGGCTAGATTTTCAAACAGTTCGTGGTAACGAACTGTAAGTAAGGAGCGACCCGGCTCAATGGTAACCGAAACTCTAAAAAACGGGATTTTGATACCAATAGATACATCAAAAGAATTAGATTTTAATGCTGACTTCAAATATATAAGTTTCATTAAGTTTAATCTTACCCATCAAAAGTTACGTGCCTGAGAAAATTTGGCTGATTTTCGAAAAAAGGGGGAAAGACCCCCTAACAGTTATAGAACCTTAATGAAAATCACACCATCATATTCAGCGTATCAGAGAACCCTACTGTAGAGGTTTCAAGCTCCTATCTACAAAAATGTGGAATTCTATATTTTTTGCCAGAAGAAAGATCACTGACACGTGTTTATTTGTTTGTTTGTTTTTTTTTTTGTTTTTTTTTCCCCAGGGGTGATCGTATTGATCCAGTGGTCCTATAATATCTTGCGAGGGCTCTTAGGAACGGAAATTAAAAGTTCTAGTGCCCTTTTTGAGTGACCAAAAAAAATGGAGGGCAACTAGGCCCCCTCCCACGCTCATTTTTTTCCCAAAGTCACCCGATCAAAATTTTGAGATATCCATTTTGTTCAACATGGTCGAAAATATGATAAAAATGTCTTTTAGGATGACTTGATCCCCCAAAGTCCCCAGGGGGAGGGCTGAAAGTTATGAACTTTACTCAATTTTAACATATAGTATTGTTTATTGGGAAGTATACAGACTTTTTCAGAGGAGATTTTTTCTGGTAGGTGGGGGAAGGAGAGGGTGGGGGGCTATATGGAAGGATCTTTCCATGAAGGACGTTTTCATGGGGGAAGGGACATTGCTATGAAGGGGCGCCGGATTTCCCAGCATTATTAAAGAGAAAGATCAGGAATTAAATAAAAAAAAACAAGTTTTTCAACTGATCAACTGATTGTGATTAAGAGGTCATTTTTAAAGAACTGGAAAAAAAAATTCGAACTATAGTTTAAAGAGCAGGGTATTGACTAGGGGACGAACCCCCTAATATACGTGTTAAAAATTTATGAATAGAGAAGTTCGTTACGTAAGTTAATTCTAAGTTACGTATATTTATTACTAATAAAAACGTTCGTAAATAAAATTAAACAAGTTTCGAGAAAGCCATTTAACCAAATATAATATGCAAATTTTGTTTTAATTATTCATGTACGGTGAGCCAAAATCAAAACCTGCATTAATTCGAAAACGTTCAAAAATTAAATAAAAAAAACAAGTTTTTTTAACTGAAAGTAAGGAACGACGTTAAAACTTAAAACGAACAGAAATTATTCCGTATATGAAGGGGGCTGTCCCTCCTCAACGCCTCGCTCTTTACGCTAAAGTTTTACTTTATCACAACTCTATTTTTTTAAAAAAAAAAAAAAATTTAGCGTAAATAGCGAGGCGTTGAGGAGGGGACAGCCCCAATAAAATACGGAATAATTTATGTTCGTTTTAAGTTTTAACGTCGTTCCTTACTTTCAGTTTAAAAAAAACTTGTTTTTTTTATTTAATCTTACAAAAGAACGTCACAAAAATAAACTAATCTAAAAAACAACTATCTAAACCAGTAGAAGATCCAACTTAACAACTAGAGGAAGTTTTTCTGATGTTGTTGCACACTTGGTTGCACATCTTTGAATATTTTTATTAATTTTATGTCGTTGCATAAATAGGTCCAAAGTCTGAATTAGGGTTTGCTAGTGTTTTACACCAAATATTTTTTAGTGTTTGACAAAGACTGAAGTGGGCTAAAATTGATATTACGACTACTTCAAAGTGAAATGTAACTTTACTAGCTTCTTCTGTTGAATGACTTACAAAAATACTGTAAACTACAATTTGAAAAGTTGTGGCTCTGAAATTTGAAAAGCTATGAGCGTTCTCGTCTTCGAAGTCCTTCATCACCCTAAAAGGTCGAACTTCTGTTTGTAGGTCGAACTAAAGAAATGTGTAAAACAAATCATTTGGCTTTTTTCTCCATTTTTTTCGGAGAGTAAGTGACACCAAAATAGGGGGAGAGGTAAGGATCAAAAGAAAGGCCAATATTAATGTTTGAGGTGTCCCAAGATACCTCGTCAAGTCAATTAAAATATGGAATTCTTCGACTTGTGTTGTTAAAATAAAAGTGTAGGTTGCGCGCAACAAGCCTTTTGAATTTTTTCACACAACCATGGTTTTATACTCTAGTTTCGTTTTTCTAGGGTGGAAATACGTCCATGGCTTCAAAGGACGATTATGAAGATTTTCAATCATTACTTTCTGCTATGCAAGTTCTTGGCTTTACCATGGATGAACAGGACACAATTTTTAGAATTCTTGCAGCAGGTATTTATAACAGATCTTATTTCCGAGGAATTCTTCGCCCCGCCCTGAAATTTTATATATTTCTTCAAAATCCTGACGCTTCCTTTTCAAGTTATCGGGAAAAAATTCAGTATTGACCCCCCTCTCCCAGAATTTTTTTTTTATTTTCCAATGTTTTATCCGAGAAATTCTTCGTTCATGCCAAAAATCTTAAAAATTCTTCGATTTCTGGGCGCTTCCTTTTTAAATTATCATTTTTTTTATTACTGGCCCCCTCCCCCCCCCCAAAAAAAAAAGAAAGAAAGAAAAACGATCCTACGCAAGTGGGTAGGTCAAGCAATGTTTATCACGAAGTTTTACATTTTAAGCTGCGTCTTCAAGTTGTTCAACATCAAAGTATAAAATCATTTGGCTACGCTGTGTTGTGGCACCCTCAGTTTTTTCAAGTCGGACTTGCTGACCTAGCTTAACATAACCTTCTGACCTAATCACCTAGGTTGATATTTAAAACATAATAGGTAATATTACGGGGAAATCACACTTTTTTGCACCCAAAGTTTGTGGTATGAATTTTTTTTACCAACTGGCCAAACGCATTGACCCTTCCATGGAGGGTTCAGTTTTAAAGTGAATTAAGTTCAGAAAGGACATCTTTAAGGCAAGGTCGCTGTACTAGGTTTGAGCCCCCCCCCCCCTCACGGGAATTTTGTTCGATCCATAAAAAAGTAACAAAAATACATATAAACGAGTTTTTGATATGTTTTCTAAAGTATTTTTGTAACCCCCCCCCCGAACGAAAATCCTAGATACGCCCTTGCTTCAAAGATATATTCTATCAAAGTTAAACGTTTGAAACTAAATTTTTTGTGATATAATTGTGCTATTTTGTATAAACCTTGCTGTAATTATTAGTGGTTTGTCCTTTTGTTCCACTCATCCTACAACATTTTGTATGTTTGATAATTGGTAACAATAATAATGTTAATAATAATAGTAATAAAAAGTGTAAGCTGAGCAGAAAATCAATTTATAATCAGTAGTTCTAGTAAGAAAAGCCGTTTGCAGTGAGCAATTGCAAATGGCAACGCGCAGAGGATGGAATGCCTACTCGGTGTTTAGGTACCTAATACGAGTCTATGAGCAAAATGTGATTCGTATCACTATTTGTATCACGAAAAGTGATTTTACATGAATTTCTAGATTGATAAAAAATCATTTCAGTACAAATCTTATGCTAAAATAAGATACGATTTATTCATAATTAATACATTAAATAAAAAAATAGTACATTTTTTATCATCAAAAATACATTTTTTTACATCAAAAATCATAATTAATACATTACATCAAAGTTAAATACATTAAATAAATTATATAAATAAATTAATTAAATTTATAACTAAGAAAAAAGAAAAGCCAAGACAAGAAGAAGAAGAAAAAAACGTCAAAAAAGTCAAGTTTTTTTCATATTTTTCAATGAGTTAAAGAAATGGCACTTTAGAGCTGATTCGGTCTGATTCAGTGGCTTAGCGAGCGAAACTCGTGCCCGGGGCACAATATCTTTTTAGTCCCCCTTCCCCCAATTCAAAAATCATATAATATTAATATTACATCTAAACTTTACTCGCAAATTAATAAATAAATGAAGTCATAGGCTCAAGGAAAGCTCTAAATTTGCGACAAAAAATGTAGTTGAAAGAACAAAACTAGATTTTGAAATATACATGATCATCTAGAATTAACTATAAAGATACCTCTTATTCACTTTACATATTTATAAAGATATATTTTGAAAATACTCGTTTTTAAAACAATAAAAAGTTAATATTTTATCTACTCTTTTTAAAGGAACAATAATTGTCTATATATATATATATATATATATATATATATATATATATATATATATATATATATATATATATATATAGACAATTATTTTCTTGAAAATGGCTCCATATTTTTTTGGGGGAAAATTGGCACCCTGGTATTTTCTGGCCTGAAAAAACGATCTAGTTCGCTTAGTTTTGGAAAATTCATATATTTGATAATAATGTAATCATCATACATTAATAAAACTAATTACAATGTATAATTTTTCCTTACTTTTGATGAAGCAAATTATATCATCATAATAATATCATATCATCAAAAATATCATCAAAGTTTATCATTTCAAGTTTTTCTCTCTCCCCACTAAAAAAAAACTAAGTCACTTAGGCGATTTTGTCAAATCGTTGGTATTAGATATGTCAAAATTAATTTTAACGTTCTGAATGATCGTCCGCATCTCAGGTTTGGAAAAACATCTTCTCCATACAAGAATTTTTTATGGAGTTTTAGGCTCAGTTTCTTTTCTACCGCGGAGTAACATTTTGCAGTCACATATTTTGATAAAGAATTCTTTCCCATTGATATATGTATTATAAAATTCACCTTTTTCTTTAATTGCAAGGTCGGTATCAACATTATCCTTGTTTAATAAATTTTCAACATCAAGTAGAAATCCAATTTTGAAATTAATCTTAATCATGTACATACTTCTTTATGAAGACGATCAGGAATGTGTTTCATAACGCGAGAAATTTCGCTTTTTAACGAAAGTCCAGCATCTTTAGCCAATTGTCGGGCATTTTGCGGAGTCTTCCTACGCGTATTGTTACATAAATATCCCGTTTTCACAATATTTTTTTTGTGAGACAATTTATCACACATTTTTGTGAAACAATTGTTTTGTTTTGTTTCACAAAAACAATTTTGTGAAACAATTTATGAAACAATAGTTTCATAAATATTTCGCTTATTCTATTGCCTCTTCACAGAGCTTGTCCCAAATTTCCGTTATTTCAGTCGCTAAGGATTCTTAAAAATGATCATAAAAATAAATACTGGTTAAGGATTTCATAAAATATGGATGCTAAGGATTCATAAAAAAGATCATGGAACGCTTCTCTAAAATTTATTCTAGGATCTTGCATCCTATGATCTTGTGTCATAGGATCTTGTAATCTGAGCTGCACACCGTCCTCCTTCATACAAGAAGTTAATTAAACTTATGAAAATAAAAGTTAGTAAATTTTGCAACAGAATTGCAGTTTCATTTCTGGCGTCACTCTTAGTGGTAATCTCCATTGCGGGGTCATATCCAGGTTTTTTTTCGGGGGGGGGGGGGGGGTTTACAAAAGGTCTTTCTTTTCAGGGAAAATTTTACAAAAAGAAACTTTAAAAAATTCATCAAAATTTTCTTTATATTCATTTTTTACGTTTTAAGAGTCGGACAACCATATCGCAGGGGAGGGGGGGTCAAACCCCTCACCCTCCTGGATACGACCTTGCTCCTCTTTTTTTTTTTGTAACAGTCATAGACTCATAGTCATAGACTCATAGACTCAGTCATAGACTCTAGACCGTCGACGACGCTAATCACTTGTATTTTGGCGCTCCGTCGTATTTCAGATAGACTTTTGACAGTTTTTGTTAAAGCATTTTTTTTTAATAATTCCCATCGTAACGTTCCCTCTTTGGGAGAACACCCACAGAATCGTCAGCCTTCCGAGTCTGAGGCACTGGATGCCTGCCTGATGATCCCTGCACTGATGAGCTACTCCCTTCACCTGCACAACTCTGCTGTTCTTGCTCACCATCCAACACAGACCTCAGATTGTTGGGATTGTCGATATGAGTAAAAGATGGCTGAAAGTCAGATTCTTGCCAGACATCTAGGTTGTAGAGATGAATTCTCGGTTTAGAAAAGCCACTCATAATGTTAATTGGTGTGAAAGCTTTTAGGGAAATAACACCGTGAAGTTCAGAGATCCCGTGACCCCCCCCCCCCCCCCCATGAAGTTCAATAACCCCGTGAAGTTCAGAGTATTGTGTGACTGGTCTCCCAGGATGGTTGCTAGGCCAGTTTTCATAACTTGGTAAAAATAAATTTTAATGCTGAATAGACGGTTATATCAAGGGGCTGTAACTTATTTGACGCGTGTGGAGAGAATATAAGTATTTGCAACCTCATTTTTTTCGAAGCAGAAATAATGAGCTCATTGCTCATGTGACTATCATGGTGATCCATAAGTTGAAGAACTGGTCGTTCTGAGGAGCATTTAAGGAGCCAAAATAGCCAAAGAAAAGTTTTGTTGTTATCCATGCATTTCCGAACTTTGCAATAGCAACAGTCTTTGTACCTGGAGTAGTGTTATCCAAGAGCCATTCCAGAAAGCAATTCCTTTCAGGTATAAGGCACGGAAGAGTAAAGCCTCCCATCGCATTGATAGTTTCGATCATTATGACTAATTTCCCTCTTTCCTGTGACGTAGTTGCTTATAGGTCGCCTCCATATTATAAACACGGTTAGCTGGGAAATGATACTTTGAGCATAGCTGTTCCAACTGTTCGTAAAATCTTGTAACTGCATCACGGCTGAAACCACAGTTGCTACAAAGGCTAGTACTTTGCAGTCTGCCCAGGGAAATTCTAGCATGTCTCTTCGTGATTCCCCTATACAAGTAATCTGTATATCACCTGGTTCCATTTGTCAGCTTGACCTTTGGCTCGATTTGCCTGACGTAGATATGAAGGTACACTGGGACACAATGGAGAAAAATTATACCAGGGAACCCAGGAACATGTGTCCCATATTACATAGGCAGGAAACTTTTCACAGAGGTTCGTGGTAACGAACCTCTTTCGTTGTAACGTTCGTGTAACGAACTGTAAGTAAGGAGCGACCCGGCTCAATGGTAACCGAAATTGTAGAAAACGGAATTTTGATACCAATAGATACATCAAAAGAATCAGATTTTAATGCTGATTTCAAATATAGAAGTTTCATCAAGTTTAGTCCTACCTATCAAAAGTTACGCGCCTGAGAAAATTTGGCTGATTTTTGAAAAAAGGAGGAAAGATCCCCTAAAAGCTATAGAACCTTAATGAAAATCACACCATCATATTCAGCGTATCATAGAACTCTACTGCGAAGGTTTCAAGCTCCTATCTACAAAAATGTGGAATTTTGCATTTTTTGCCAGAAGAAAGATAACGGATGCGTGTTTATTTTTTTTTATTTTATTTTTTTCTCCAGGGGTGATCGTATTGACCCAGTGGCCCTAAAATATCGTGGGAGGGCTCAATCGAACGGAAATTAAAAGTTCTAGTGCCCTTTTTAAGTGACCAAAAAAAATGGAGGGCAACTAGGCCCCCTCCCACGCTCTTTTTTTTCCCAAAGTCCCCGATCAAAATTTTGAGATAGCCATTTTGTTCAAAATGGTCGAAAATATGATAACTATGTCTTTTAGGATGACTTAATCCCCCGAAATCCCCGATTGGAGGGCTGAAAGTTATGAACTTTACCCAATGTTAACATATAGGATTGGTTATTGGGAAGTATACAGACGTTTTCGGAGGGGATTTTTTCTGGTAGTGGGGGGGCTGAAAGTTATGAACTTTACCCAATGTTAACATATAGGATTGGTTATTGGGAAGTATACAGACGTTTTCAGAGGGGATTTTTTCTGGTAGCGGTAGGTGGGAGGATCTTACCATGAAGGAAGTTTTCATGGGAGAAGAGACATTGCTATGAAGGGGGCACCGGATTTTCAGCATTATTTAAGTAAAGATCAGAAATTATATATAAAAAAACAAGTTTTTTAACTGAAAGTAAGGAGCAACATCAAAACTTAAAACGACAGAAAACATTACGTATATGATTGGGTTCATCCCCTAGTCAATACCTCGCTCTTTAGGCCAAAGATTATTTAGTGCTTTCATAAGAGCTATTTATTCTAATTAACGGCATTTGTGATTAAGGGGTCATTTTTAAAGAATTGGAACAAAACTCGAACTTTAGCTTAAAGAGCAAGGTATTGCTTAAAGAACTAGGGGGCGAACCCTCTAATATACGTATTAAAAATATAAGAATATAGAGGTTCGTTACGTAAGTTAATTTGTAAGTTACGTATATTTATTACTAATAAAAACGATCGTAAATAAAATTAAACCGGTTTTGAGAAAGCCATTTAACCAAATTAAAGTAAAATTAATATTCAATTTTTTTTTTAATTATTCATATACGGTGAGCCAAAATCAAAACCTGCATTAATTCAAAAACATTCAAAAATTAAATAAGAAAGACAAGTTTTTTTTAACTGAAAGTAAGGAACCACGTTAAAACTTAAAACGAACAGAAATTATTCCGTATATGAAAGGGGCTGTCCCGTCCTCAACGCCTCACTCTTTACGCTAAAGTTTGACTTTCTCACTACTCTATTTTTTTTAAACAATAAAAACTTTAGCGTAAAGAGTGATGCGTTGAGGAGGGGACAGCCCGTTTCATATACGGAGTAATTTCTATTCGTTTTAAGTTTTAACGTCTTTCCTTACTTTCAGTTAAAAAAACTTGTTTTTTTTTAATTTAATTTGTTATCAGAAAGCAACGTAAATCAATCACCAAGCAGGTTTCTGGAGCTAAAATGACACAGCTTCAGACAAAAAGATCATGAAACGTTATCATGCAATAAACGTTCAGAAGTTATATTCATGAAAATCAGACAGTCTTTTCAAACAGTTCGTGGTAACGAACTGTAAGTAAGGAGCGACCCGGCTTAATGGTAACCGAAACTCCAGAAAACGGGATTTTGATACCAATAGATACATACAAAGAGTCAGATTTATATACTAATCTCAAAAACATAGCGTTCATCAAGTTTAGTCCTACCCATGAAAAGTTACGCGCCAGAGATAATTTGGCTGATTTTTGAACAAAGGGAAAAACCCCCTAAACGTTATAGAACCTTAATTAAAATCAAACCATCATATTCAGCGTATCAGATAACCCTACTGCAGAGGTTTCAAGCTCCTATCTACAAAAATGTGGAATTTTGCATTTTTTACCAGAAGAAAGATCACGGATGCGTGTTTATTTGTTATTTTTTTTCCCAGGGGTTACCGTATCGACCCAGTGGTCCTAGAATTTTCGTGGGAGGGCTTATTGGAACGGAAATTAAAAGTTCTAATGCCCTTTTTAGGTGACCAAAAAAATGGAGGGCAACTAGGCCCCCTCCCACGCTCATTTTTTCCCAAAGTCACCCGATCATAATTTTGAGATAGCCATTTTGTTCAGCATGGTCGAAAATATGATAACTATGTCTTTTAGGATGACTTAGTCCCCCGAAGTCCCCAGGGAGAGGGCTGAAAGTTATGAACTTTACCCAATGTTAACATATAGTATTGGTTATTGGGAAGCATACGGAAGTTTTAAGGGGGGATTTTTTCTGGTAGTGGGAGGAGGGTGAGTCGAGGGTTATGTGGGAGGATCTGTCCACGAAGGAAGTTTTCATGGGTCAAGGGACATTGCTATGAAGAGGGTGCCGGATTTCCTAACATTATTTAAAAAAAATCAGAAATTAAATATAAAAAAAAAAGTTTTTCAAGTGAAAGTAAGCAGCAACATCAAAACTTAAAACAAACAAAAAATATTATATATATGATTGGGTTCACCCCTTAGTCAATACCTCGCTCTTTAAGCCAAAGATTGTTTAGTACTTTCATAAGAGCTATTTATCAAACAGTTCGTGGTAACGAACTGTAAGTAAGGAGCGACCCGGCTCAATGGTAACCGAAACTCTAAAAAACGAAATTTTGGTACCAATAGATACATCAAAAGAATCAGATTTTAATTCTGATTTCAAATATTTAAGTTTCATCAAGTCTAATCTCACCCATCAAAAGTTACGCGCATGAGAAAATTTGGCTGATTTTCGAAAAAAGGGGGAAAGATCCCCAAAAGTTATAGAACCTTAATGAAACTCACACCATCATATTCATAGTATCAGATAACCCTACTGCAGAGGTTTCAAGCTCCTATCTACAAAAATGTGGAATTTTGCATTTTTTGCCAGAAGAAAGATCACGGGTGCGTGTTTATTTATTTTTTTTTTCTTTTCCCCAGGGGTAATCGTATTGACCCAATGGTCCTAGAATACCGTAAGAGGGCTCATTGGAACGGAAATTAAAAGTTCTAGTGCCCTTTTTAAGTGACAAAAAAAAATGGAGGGCAACTAGGCCCCCTCCCACGCTCATTTTTTTCTCAAAGTCACCCAATTAAAATTTTTAGATAGCCATTGTGTTTAGCATAGTCGAAAATCTAATAAACATGTCTTTTACGATGACTTAATTCCCCACAGGTCTCAGGGGAATGGCTGCAAGTTATGAACTTTGCCCATTGCTTATATATTGTATTGGTTATCGGGAAGTATACTGACATTTTCAGGAAGAATTTTTTTCTGGTGGGGGGGGAGGGGGGCTGGAGAAGGGGGTTACTCGGGAGAATCTTTCCGTGGAGGATGTTTCTTTGGGGTAAGGGACATTTCTATGAAGGGGGCACCGGATTTCCAAGCATTATTTAGAAAACGATCAGAAATTAAATTAAAAAAAACAAGTACTTTCAACTGAAAGTAAGAAGCAACATTAGAACTTAAAATGAACAGAAATTATTACGTATATGAGGGGGGTCTCCCCCAAGTCAATACTTCGCTCTTTACGCTACAGTTTTTTTTTTAGTGCTTTCAAAAGAGCTATCTATTCTAATTAAACGGCCTTTGTGATTCAGGGGGATGTGAATTAAATTTTTTTTAACTTTTAACGTAAAGAGCGTGGTATTGACTAAGGGGAGAACCCCATCATATACGTAATAACATATACGTAATAAAAAAAAATAATAAAAAAAAACAAGCGATACGGCTCAATAGTAAGCGAAACTTTTAAAAACGGAACTTTGATGTCAATAAATGTATCAAAAGAATGGGCTTATAATGCTGATAGCCTCAGAAAACTCATCTGATTTTTTCAAGAGGGGGGAAACATCACCTAAAAGTGAAATTTTTTTAATGAAAATCACACCGTCAGATTCAGCGTATCAGAAAACCCTATAACTTAGGTTTCAAGCTCATATCTGCAAAAATCTGCAACTTTGTATTTCTTGCCAGAAGAAAAATATACGAATATAGAAGTTCGTTACGTAAGTTAATTTGTAAATTACGTCAGAACCAAATTTAGAGACAGCCATTTAGCAAAAGAAAAGTAAAATTTTTATGCAAATTTTGTTTACTTATTCAATGACGGCGAGCCAAAATAAAAGCTGCATTAACTAAAAAACGATCAGAAATTAAATAAAAAAAACAAGTTTTTTAAACTGAAAGTAAGGAGCGACATTAAAACTTAAAACGAACAGAAATTATTCCGTATATGAAAGGGGCTGTCCCCTCCTCAACGCCTCGCTCTTTACGCTAAAGTTTGACTCTGTCTCACAACTTTATTTTTTAAAACAATAAAAAACTTTAGCGTAAAGAGCGAGGCGTTGAGGAGGGGACAGCCCCTTTCATATACGGAATAATTTCTGTTCGTTTTAAGTTTTAATGTCGCTCCTTACTTTCAGTTTAAAAAACTTGTTTTTTTTATTTAATTTATTCTAAATAACGGCCTTTGTGATTAAGGGGTAATTTTTAAAGAATGGGAACAAAATTCGAACTTTAGCGTAAAGAGCGAGGTACTGACTAGGGGGCAAGACCCCTAATATAGGCTACGTAATAAAAATATACGAATATAGAAGTTGACTACGGAAGTTAATTCGTAAGTTACGTATATTTATTACTAATAAAAACGTTCTTAAATAAAATTAAACAAGTTTCGAGAGAGCAATTTAAACAAATAAAAGTAAAATTAATATGCAAATTTTGTTTTAATTATTCATGTAAGGTGAGCCAAAATAAAAATCTGCATTAATTCAAAAACGTTCAAAAATTAAATAAAAATAAACAAGTTTTTTTAACTGAAAGTAAGGAACGACGTTAAAACTTAAAATGAATAATTTTATACACTAAATTTAAAATATATTTTCCAGAAGTCCATTATAATAAGAACTATCGAGTAATGTTTGTTTTTTAGACCATTTGACCCCTCTCTGTGAGTAGCACACCGATGCCCCTCTTGCTCCCCCTCGCTCCACCACTGCAAGAGAATTCCATCGATCTAACCTCCCTTGGAAGTGAAAGAGGACATTGTTTGTGGTATAACAGGTTTTTTCGTAGAGTAGTAAGTTGGGTCAACATAAATCGATGACAACATCCTCAAAGTCTCAAAAATCAAGTCCTTTTAACAGATCCTGTTGTTTTATTCCTCACCCTTTCTACTCTTTTGCGTACGGAAATTAGTTTGACCTAATATAAACACCCTCTACTCTTTCTCCTCCTCCGTCCCTCATTTCAACAAAGTCTCTCATCCCTCTAATTATAAATGCAATTTCCTCTCTCCAATTTCCAGTAGACGTTCCAAATCCTTCAAAATTGATGAATAGTTATAAGATTAGTAACTAATCGTCTACTTCCTATACTATTATTAGTAACTTGAAAATGCAGATAACTATTATTCAAATTATACAGTATAGCCAGTATTGGATCCACTAAATAATTATTAACACGATCTCTGGCCGTGAACATTTGACCTATTGTAATTGGTAGTCATTGCCTGCATAACCTGATGCGTGAATTCTGACAGGCAAGAGGATGAAAAACGGTTGTATCAGGACAAGAACATCAGTTGGAAAAAATTCAGGGACTGTGACACCCCTCTTTTAGGGTTATACTATGAAATATTTTTCGAAACGGAAAATGGCCTGAAAGTTGGTGTAAGAGTTGCCCAGGCTAAATTTATTGTGTTAGAATTCTCGTAGCAACATTTTTGGCTTCCTTCCAAAAAAATTGAATACCTTATACAAAACAGAACTGGGTTCAATTATTATTGTGGTAGAAGGGGTGATTTTCCAGGGAAAGGAATATTATACCCTAAGTTAACTTGAATTTTTACTTTGGAAGGGCGAATACCCCCCCCCCCTGAAAAAAACCCTTGGATATGCCAATGTTTAATGTTATTTTTATTTTAATTGGATTATTCCTTTGTTCATTTGTGTTGCTTATTGATTTTTTTTCCTTGTAGTTTATTATCTCATTCCCTTTTCTCTTTGTTTTTTCCCTTTTCGATTCATTTTTAATTATTCTAATTTTTTATTAATTCTCTTTATTTATTTGTCTTGTTTCAAATACTGTGATTTTATACTTTGTCTTTTATTTATTTTGGGCGCAATTGAGGATATCTAAGTTCCTTTTAAAAGGAATGTAATAAATCGATAACAAAATAGAATATATATACCTACTTTTCAGGTTTGATATATTATGATGAATTTATTTTTTTTATTTCCAGTTTTACATTTTGGCAACGTTTACTTCCATCGAAAGCCATTGAAGCATGGTCAAGAAGGAGTCGAAGTTGGCTCAGATGCGGAAATTAAGTGGGCGGGTCATCTCCTACAACTGTCAATAGATGGAATAATGAGGGCTCTGACAACAAAAACAACGGTGAGATTTCAAAACTAAAAACTGACCCTTATCCCCCCCCCTCTGAAACGTCCAGATGTTTAAGGCTTTCTCCTTATTTTTATTTTATTTTCGAGTTTTGATAAGAAAAGACTTGCAACAGAACATCACCGAGCTTTCGAACAAAGCCGGGTGAGTTGGATTGTCAATTAGTGCTCAAAAGACGAAGGTTATGCGTAACAACGTAAATACAACCCCGGCCCAGTCACTTGGTGTTAGTTCAGATGAGCTAGATGAGGTTACAGAATTTAAGTATCTTGGAAGCCTTATCAAATCTGACATAAGTCTCGAGCGTGAAATTACTACACGCATTACTTGTGCAGGCAGTGTTTTTATCAAATTAACAATAGTTTGGAAAAACGCTGAGTACTCTCTTCAGCTCTAACTCCGACTCCTAAATAGCAACGTCCTTTCTGTACTAACGTATGGATGCGAGACATTGGCACTGCCGAAACAGCTTGAGAAACGATGCAATGTTTTGAAAATAAGTGTCTTCGGCGCATCCTGGGGATCCACTGACCTGAAAGAATTACGAACGCCACCATACGTGAAAGGACGGAACAACCGCTAATAGTTGAAAGAATCCTAAGTAGTAGATGGCGCTATTTTGAGGTCATATGGTCCGTATGGGCGATAGCAGGCTCCCCTATGATGTTTGGCGTCATTAGAAGACGTGGACGACAGAGAACGACTCTTGGCCGATCCCTAGAGAAAGAGGCTACTTTGGCGAGGATATATTTTGAAGATATGTGGTCTCAAGCACTTCAGAGGTCGTCATGGAGAGGCACCGTTATCGCCTTATGTGCCAGACGGCGTGGGAGGAACTAAGTCTAAGTAGTTGGACAAACCTGACACCGCATAGATAAATATTCACGTCCGTTTCGAAGTATTCTACCACCCTCTTCCCTCTGCCCCCCCCCCCCAAAAAATTGTCCAGTAAACTATGCTTACAATTGCAGCGTCAGGGTAAATTTCAGAGGTGTTACTAATTTTGAACAAAATCATAATATGGCTTTATAAAAGAATTCAGGCTTAACCCCCCTTCCTTCCTGGTAATAAACTGACTAAAAATATTCATTTTTAGGCTAAGAAAGGCTACAAAAGAGGAAGATGACTTTTTTTCTTAGCTGAAATATCCACCAAAGATGGGTGCTATCTATATATGCAGCCCTTGAAACCCCAAGAATTATTAGTATTCTGCATATAAATTCAATTATTCTCTTCATAATTTGATTACTTCTCCATTTTTTAAAATATCTGCCCTTTTCAATAATTGCAGCTCAATATTCAGTGTACTGAAATATAACGGTGGCGCAAATGCTTTTAAAGCCACCCGAGCTAACGTTGAAGGAGGAGCTACGAACGCTCCTCCTTCTCATCATCCGCTCCCATTCTCATCAGAATCCAAGGCTCCCCATCCCATAACTGAATATCCTCAAAGCAAACTTTCAAATGAAAAACTAAAAAAATATGTATTAAGTCTTTTGTATTTATCTCCCATATCAGATTTTGAGCTATTATTTTTTTGAAGCTCAAAATGATTTTAAAATTCGCATTCAGGACAACGGGTGCCCGGAAAGAACTTAAGAAGCACATTCTCTCATTTCATATCATTTATCATTTCTCCAGTTTTTTTAATCCCTTCTCTTATCATTTCTTCCTTCATTCAGCTAACATTTTTCTACCATTTCTCTAATTTTTTTCCTATTTTTCATTCTGTTATTTCTATTATCGTATCTCACTTTATAAAACCCACAAAGCTCTTTGGTACCGTTCTAGATGAGAGACGGTATGCTATCTTGGAAAGTAGTTGAATTAGGGGAATGGCACTTTTAGGGATGCACCGAGAGCCTAAATTGTGCCACAATTTTAAAGTGTGCCACATTTCCACACCAGATTATCAAAGGTCTTCCCAAGTATCTGCGTCTTCTGTCTCCAAAGAGAAGTAACCTTTCTTTAAGTTGGATAAACTTTCTGGTGTAAAATTAAATGTTTCAGAAATAGATCTACAGTAGAAATGAGGCCCAAAAGTCTCTTGGGCTTCATAACTTGGCTAACTTTTTTAGGTTTTAAAGAATCTGGAAATGTGTGTCTTAAGTTTGGGAAAGAATCTTAACATGGATAAAATTCTACTCAAGTATTAGAGTTGTTTTCAAAGTATCGTGTCTAGAGTCAAAGAAAAATAAACTCAAACCAAAATTCAGGGAAAATATTTTGTTTTCCAAATTTAGGACACGTATAAACCGATCCTCTGCATTTTTTCAAGCCTTAAAATGAAGGAGTATATCTAAGAGTTTTGAAGACAACTTCAAGGGGCACAATTTAAGCCCTGAATTTGTTCCTGTAAGTTTCATTCTCCTAACTTAATTATTTTTCAAGATAGCTAAAAGCCCCTCATCTTGATTTTCGCCTATAATATTTTTAGGCTGTAGTTTGATATTTTATCACTGCAACTGGAACACCTTTGGTCCTTTCTTTTACCTTTTGCCCCTTGATATGGGTCCAGTACCCCTTGGGCTCAAATGCAAAATGGTTTCGCTTGCAAAATTTTCAACTGCAAATATCATTATTGACAAAACATATTTTGTCTCTGTAAACTTGATTATTATTTTTTTTTTTTTTGCCACAATAAATTTTTGATAAACTATAATTTTGTGCAATAACCTTTTTACTAAAAATAAAAGACGGAAAGGGGATTTTTACTTCTATGAATTGTCAATTCTTGCATTAAATTCTAGCATCAAAATTCTAGATATTTTTCAGTAGTTCAATTGCAAAATTTCCGTAGTTCAAAATTTTCAGTTGTTCAATTGCAAAATACACTTGATAAATTGAATAATTAAAAGCAATTCCTTATTTTCAATTAAATTGTAATCATTTCGTTACTTTTCTTATAAGAAATAGTTTGCCTGTTTCTTGCAATTAATTTACCATTTAGGCCAGACAAAAACAGTTAATCTTAATTTGGGTTGTGATTTGACACCTTGCGAACTCAATTAACCTCAATAGCATGTAGGTTCAATAGTAACCTCATACTCTATTATTAGAAAAGTCACTTTGAGTATTGTGGAATTCAGATTATCACCCTTAGCTGGTGGCTTATAAAAATCCTCTTGAAAAACAAGAAAATTTATTTTTTTAGTTGGGTAGTACTGCTACTTGAGTAGCAGGTTGGTTGGATTATTGCGGGCTAGGAAGGGTTAGGGTGGGTTGGATTTGTGCAGCTTGGGTAGCACTGAAGTAGCAGGCCGGGTAACAGATAGATTGTTGGGTAGCATTTTGGTCGTTTTATTTTCCATTTGTTTTTATTTGAAAATTGATAAGTCCTAAAACCCAAAATTACTGGTGCGATGTATTAAATAAAAAAAGAGGTTTATACTTGCACTCAAAATGACCTTTACAGCTGTTTAAAGAGACTATAGTGGCATCTATATTAGTTTTTACAAAATCACCAACATTAGATGGTACTAGTTACCACAAGCCGTCTGTTAACAGCAAATACCAGTTTGCTAATTCAATATACATTCAATTGGATATTCCATTATTGGACGTATCCATTATGTTCCATTGGAAATCCATTGGACATGGAAAGTGAGTCTGAGACTTGATCGGCTAGCTAAAATTAGCTTGAATATTGACTGAATTACCAAGCTATTTAAAAATTGACCACACCTCAATCGTCCCAATAAAGTTATTTCCATAAATTAACATTAAATATTTAAGATTAGATAGGTTTATTTTTGCCAGCTTACAAACACAAAAAGAAACAGAGCAAAGAAAAAGAAAAAAAGGAAGTAAAAACACAAGAGAAAAAAAAATCAACTTTTGAACGATAAAAAAAGAAATACAAATTTAACTCAATCAGCACTCATCTGATGCTCATTTCTTAATTAAAAAAAGTGAAATTCTTAAGTTGTTTTAAAGTCAAGAGTGTAATAATTTGAATTTAGCGCTAGAAATATTAGCCATAAAGACCTTATAGTAGGAATTTGAACTCACCTTCCAGGTCTAGTCAATTCTTATTCTCTCTTGAATATCGATCTGGAAACAATTTTCCCAAGTCGAGACTATTGGATGTAAAGCTAAGCAGGCTTCGCCATCACGGCGCGCAAGTAACGCTCTCATTTCGCCACTGTTTTGATTACTGAGCCACTCGAAGGTCAATCTGAGAATTTTCACAGAAAAAATAGCAGATAGAATAAATAAATAAAAAAAAAATCAGTATTGATTTTTAATGCAGAAATAAATCGATAAAAATAATTTGTAGAATTTTCTTTGCAATTTTGAATTGCTGTATTGTATTTTCTTGCTTTGAAAAGCAAATCAGAAGATTGAAATTAACCAAAATCTAATTTTTCTATTTGTCTGTCAATTGAAATAATTTTTGCGAAACAATTCTTTTTCTGGAGGAGGGGAAGGAGGCTTTTACCGAACTATCTGAAGTATTTATTTCCATTGTTTACAAATGTGTCAAGCAGAAAAGAAACTTAGCAAATGCCCGAAATTTGCATTTGATTATATTATATGGCTAAAGAAAAATAGGTATTTCTTTCAGCAAAATAAACAAAAGAATTTTAGCCTTTCTAAAGAATTTTGGCAAAAAGCAAAAAAGACACATTTTGTTATACATTTCTGTTTTTTAATACAACGCGATTAATAACACGTAGTTTGGTTAAAGGTTTTACTAAATTTCGGTATACTTTGGGCACTTTTTTGGTAATATGAGGCTTAAATAGTGACGAAGAACCCCACTAATTTTCCATCACAAACATCAAAAACAAGAAGAACAATAGGGAATTCCTTTTGTAAGACAGTGGAATTTTAATTTGAATGAATATTTCGGCCCTATGTCCAAGGGGCGTCTTCAGCAAAACGTAAATATATAAAAGAAAAGAGACTTGCAACAACATGCGACCAATCAAAATTAAAATTAAAATTCTTAAACCAGTCCCATCATCCTTACTTCAGCGAAGTTCAACCAGGACTGATCTTCGAGGTTCAATATGAGGTTTGCCTATTAAAAATTTATTTAGTCCCTTGCGGCAGAAAATGTGTTGTCCTTTTTTTTCGTCCTTATTTTTAGGGAATATCTTTTCGAATGTACGAGTTAATTAAACTCTTGTATAACACCCCTACCCCCAAGAAAACCAACGGTAAATTGACTTGGTCAGATGACTACTACTAACAACTCACTTTAGCACTAAGCCGCTTGAGGCCAAATACGTACGCTCCCCCTCCGTCCCAATTTATTTAAAGCCTCCCTCTTCACATCCTCCCAAGAAGTTCTAAGTTTCCTTAAATCCTTCCTTACGATCTCCTTAAATCCCATTCGGGGACGAACTGCTTTTCGTTTGGCCCTAGATTGTTGGTCTAAAAGGACTATCTTTGACGATGTGTCGTCCTTCATCCGCAGAACGTACCGTAGCAAACTCAATCTTTCTCTCATTATAACCCTGAATTCTGCAAAGGTCAACTTCGTAGATAGACTGATTTAAATAAATGTGCGAATAAGTAAAAGCATTCATATATCAGAAATTTTCTACACCATCGTTGTATAACATCGGGAAAAATTATATTTATCATAGTATTTTTTGGCCAATTTAATTCCCCAAAATGAACACCCTCCAAATTCCTATGTCTTTTCCAAATTGAGGGTACATAAGCTTTTCTATTGAGATACCGCTCCAGAATAAAATAACTTTTTTCACTTTTAGTGTCAAAGCTTAATCGCGCTATTTTCAAATAAATTTTATTTGCAAAATTTTGCAAATTAATGCAAAAGTTTATTTAGTATATTAGTTACATTATTTCTCCTACTGTTTCTTCTATTATCTGGAGAAATTTAACCTTTCGTTCATAATTGTAATTGCAAATTTACCCCACTTTACTGTTAAGTTTGGTTTTAAATTGATCCTTTCTTTGTGTAAGGTATTCAAAATCTCTCCATTTCTTCCTCTCTGTTTTTATTTCTCTTCTAACCTGTCTCTTTTTCTCTTTTCCTTTTTCTCTCCCTTTCTTTTGTATTTCCTTCTTCTTTGTTTCTATCGTTTATGATTTATCCAATGTTTCCTTGTGGATTCTTCTTGGAGCAAGCATATCAACACTCCCAAGTGTATTGTTTGTCTTGTCCCCCTTATTCTTCTTGCTGTTAATTTTTTCTATTGTTCTGAAAAAATTAACATTTTTCTGAAAAATATTTCACCCTGTCCCCTCCAAGTATATATATATATATATATATATATATATATATATATATATATATATATATATATATATATATATATATATATATATATATATATATATATATATATATATATATATATATATATATATATATATATATATATATATATATATATATATATATATATATATATATATATATATATATATATATATATATATATATATATATATATATACACACTAAATTTAAAATATATTTTCCAGAAGTCCATTATAATAAGAACTATCGAGTAATGTTTGTTTTTTAGACCATTTGACCCCTCTCTGTAAGTAGCACACCGAGGCCCCTCTTGCTCCCCCTCGCTCCACCACTGCAAGAGAATTCCATCGATCTAACCTCCCTTGGATATATATATATATATATATATATATATATATATATATATATATATATATATATATATATATATATATATATATATATATATATATATATATATATATATTTATATATTAAAATATTGAGTCCTGTCACGAACTAATCTGTATAGATTCTCACGTTGTAGTTCTATTTGATATGATCATTATGAATATTGGTCTTAAATTAAAATGAATCAAACAGTTCGTGGTAACGAACTGTAAGTAAGGAGCGACCCGGCTCAATGGCAACCGAAACTCTAGAAAACGGAATTTTAATACCAATAGATACATCAAAAGAATCAGATTTTAATGCTGATTTCAAATATATAATCAGAGAACCCTACTGTATAGGTTTTAAGCTCCTATCTGCAAAAATGTGGAATTTTGCCTTTTTTGCCAGAAGAAAGATCAGGGATGCGTGTTTATCTGTTGTTGTTTATCCCAGGTGTGATCGTATCGACCCAATGGTCCTATAATATCGAGAAAGGGTTCATTGGAACGCAAATTAAAAGTTTTAGTGCTCTTTATAAATGACCAAAAAGATTAGAGGGCAATTGGGCCCCCTCCCACGCTTATTTTTTTCCCAAAGTCACCCGATCAAAATTTTGAGATAGCCATTTTGTTCAGCATGGTCGAAAATATGATAAATATGTCTTTTAGGATGACTTGATCCCCCGAAGTCTCCAGGGGGAGGGCTAAAAGTTATGAACTTTACCCAATGTTAACATATAGTATTGGTTATTGGGAAGAATACAGACGTTTCCAGGGGGATTTTTTCCAGTAGTAGGGGGGTGGGTGGGTGGGGGGCTATGTGGGAGGATCTTTCCACGAAGGAAGTTTTCATGGGGGAAGGGACATTGCTATGAAGGGGGCACCGGATTTTCCAGCATTCTTAAAAAAAGATCAGAAATTAAATAAAAAAAACAAAACAAGTTTTTTCAACTGAAAGTAAGAAGCAACATTAGAACTTAAAACGAACAGAAATTATAACGTATGTGAGGGGGTTCTCCCCCAAGTCAAAACCTCGCTCTTTACGCTACAGTTTTTTTAGTGCTTTCAAAAGAGCTATCTATTCTAATTAAACGGCCTTTGTGATTCAGGGGTTTGTGTATAAAATTTTTTTTTCACTTTTAACGTAAAGAGCGTGGTATTGACTAAGGGGAGAACCCCCGCATACACGTAATAATATATACGTAATAAAAAAACAATAAAAAAAACAAGCGATACGGCTCAATAGTAATCGAAACTTTTAAAAACGGAATTTTTATTTCAATAAATGTATCAAAAGAATGGGTTTATAATGTTGATTCTAAATATATAAATTTTATTAAGTTTAGTATTACTCATCAAAGGGTACGAGCCTGAGAAAATTTACCCGATTTTTTAAGGAGGGGGGCAACTTCCCCTACAAGTGAAAGAATTTTAATGAAAATCACACCGTCAGATTCAGCGTATCAGAAAATCCTATTACGTAGGTTTCAAGCTCATATCTGCAAAAAGCTGCAACTTTGTATTTTTTGCCAGGAGAAACATATACGAATATAGAAGTTAGTTACGTAAGTTAATTTGTAAATTATGTCATAACCAAATCTAGAGATATCCATTTAGCAAAAGAAAAATAAAATTTTTATGCAAATTTTCTTTACTTATTCACTGACGGTGAACCAAAATAAAAGCTGTATTAACTAAAAAACAATCAGAAATTAAATAAAAAAAAAACAATTTTTTTAAACTGAAAGTAAGGAGTGACATTAAAACTTAAAACGAACAGAAATTATTCCTTATATGAAAGGGGCTGTCCCCTCCTCAACGCTTCGCAATTTACACTAAAGTTTGACTCTGTCTCACAACTTTATTTTTTAAAACAATGAAAAACTTTAGCGTAAAGAGCAAAGCGTTGAGGAGGGGACAGCCCCTTTCTTATACGGAATAATTTCCGTTCGTTTTAAGTTTTAATGTCGCTCCTTACTTTCAGTTTAAAAAACTTGTTTTTTTTATTTAATTATATAACAGAAACCGCTTGCCTTCAGGTTTCAGGCATACAAATAGGAAAAGAAACACAGTCTCTCGTGAGCATCTAGAAAAATACTGACTGATTGTAAACATACTCTTGAAAATGTTTTCTACATCCAGTTTTCATGCTCAAATAGTCAGTTCTCTATTAAAAACATGTATTTTTTTTACTCAAGTAGGTACTAAAAATAAATGGGTAGATCAGATTTTGACTTGTAAGATAAGATAATATTTATTTTCCAAAGGCTATCACAAGCTCTAATAGAGCCGAATTCGCTTCATATGTCAAAAAGAAATAGACAAAGCAAAACGAAGAAACAAATAATACAGCAAGAAAAGAAACACCAATCAAGCATAAAAATGTTCGATAAGAATTTAAAAAATGGCTAGAATAGAAACAGAAAAATAGAAGAAGAAGGGGTTGGGGATAAAAGAAAATCACAATCAAGAAGAAAAACATTGCCAAAATCGTGTTCAAGGTCAAGTACATAAAATTTATAAAAAACACTTAAAATCAAGCCAAATTAGTTGTCATAAGAAATATTTACAATTAAAGAAAGGAATACAATTAAAGGGAAAAAAATTGAAGGTCAGAAAAGAAATTTAACATAAATAAGTATCAACAAAAGGGAAAATAAAAGTGACAAAGATAAAAAGAAAAAAATGACAGCATGATTATTGTGAACATACACAACAACTAAAATAAGGGATGGAGGAGTTAATTTTGGTACAGAGCATAGTTCAGGGATTATTTAGGTGCGCCAAAAAAAAGGGGATAAAACTTTTCCGGAACCATCTCAGTAACGGTATGGATAGGTGAATATGCTGGAATTGCCAAGGAAGCTAAGCGGGGGAGACGGAGTCTAATGGGGTCGTGAAAATCGGGGAAGATTTCCTCAGTTCGGGGATTAGATATTGTGGATTTGGCAAAACGCGAACACATTTGCTCCCTCCTTTCTTTTAACGTAGCAATACCTGTGGATTTAAGGAGGAAGGAGTACGATATTCTGCTTTCTATATAGATGATTTTAAGCGAATGCTTTTAGACCGATTAAATTCTGTCGCTAGGTTCGCTTAGAATACAGTTGCCAGATTAGACATACATGTTCTAATAGCTGTCAGATTAATGATTAATGAACAACGAGGGACTAAGTTTTAGGGCAATTAAATTTGTTCAAAATTTTTGAAATAGATAATGAAACATTTGCTTGTTTAACAATATTAGAAACATGCATGTCCCCTTTAAGATTATTTGAAGTTGTGACACCAAGGAGTTTAACATGTTTCACAAGCATTTCGGGTGGGATAGGGTCAAGGAAAGCGAGAGTGGATTTAAAACAAATTATCGTTATTATATTTGTTTGGTGGAATTTACTTTCATATTTAGGTTCTTAGCTTCACCCGAAATGTGGATTTGGATTTCGAGGGGGTCACTTTTAGTATTCCTGTGACATACTTCAAGGATCGACAAGTCATCCACGTATTTCCACCTTTGGGGAAAATCCCTCCCAATATCATTAATCATGGCTAGAAATAAAAGTGGTCCCAATAAGGTTCCTTGAGGAATTCCACAACATATAGGGAGGGGGTTGGAGAAAATATTTTTGTATTTAACAACTTGAGTTCTATTCGAAAGAAACGATATAACAATATTTACTAACAGCGGATCAAGTTCAAAGTTAACGATTAGTGAACGAATTAGGATAGTGTGGTCAACCAGATCAAAAGCTTTTTGGAAATCAACTAAGACAAGGTTCAGCCAAACATTTGGTATATCAAGGTTACTTACGATGGTATGCATTAAGTGCACAAGGTAAGGGGTGGTGGAAATTTTCCTTAAGTTACCAAACTGCCGGGTGCCAATACGTGGACGAAATATATCCCTAAGCCAGTCACAGAGGAAACTTTCATAAAGTTTGGAAAAAAACTGAAGTGAGTGTAATGGGGCGAATGTTGGCGAAAGTCAGACTGGTGCATTTTTTAACTTTTAACGTAAAGAGCGTGGTATTGACTAAGGGGAGAACCCCCTCATATACGTAATAAAAAAAACAATGAAAAAAACAAGCGATACGGCTCAATAGTAATCGAAACTTTTAAAAACGGAATTTTGATGTCAATAAATGTATCAAAAGAATGGGCTTAAGATGCTGATTTTAAATATATAAATTTTATTAATTTTAGTATTACTCATCAAAGGCTACGAGCCTGAGAAAATTTACCTGATTTTTTAAAGAGGGAGGAAACATCTCTACTATTGAAAGAATTTTAATGAAAATCACACCGTCAGATTCAGCGTATCAGAAAACCCTATTACATAGGTTTCAAGTTCATATCTGCAAAAATCTGCAACTTTATATTTTTTGCCAGAAGAAAAATATACGAATATAGGAGCTCGTTACGTAATCTAATTTGTAAATTACGTCAGAACCAAATTTAGAGACAGCCATTTAGCAATAGAAAGGTAAAATTTTTATGCAAATTTTGTTTACTTATTCAATGATGGAAGTAGTATCCATGTATAAGGTCCTAAGCGTACATGGAATTGCATAAGAAAACCAACGCCTGAGACACTACAGTTACAAGTGGACATTGCAAAAAAAGTTGGCTACCTATAAAGTGGCCAAGCATGTTTTGAAACTATAGTCAAGGCTTTATAAGACAATCATACTGGTTTTTTGTTATTGATATGAATTGCACAAGAATGTGCAGCATAGCTTCACATGGACATTTTAAAAAGCTGGTAGTATGAGCGAGGATTCCCCACTGGTCTGGTTTCTGATTTTCTTGGACAATTGCCTAAACTCGAGAGTAGTTTGATTAAGAATATAACATGTCTAGAATTGTTTGATTGACATTTGCAAAAAGGGATAAGGGGTTCGCGAATTGGACTATACAAACGATATTAATTGAAAAATAGAGAAAAAAAAACAGAGCTAGATAGTATTTGCGAATTGGATTGTATGAAGGTGGAGAAAAAGGGTCAAAGTGATTATTAGTTAAGGTAACCCTGAAGAGCATGTTAATTCATACCTTATTTATTATAAATTTGAGACAACATAAATCTATGAAAATGGTTAATGATGATAGAATGACATTGCGATTGACCTAGCTCTACCTCTCCGATGTGTTCTGTATAATACACAAGTGGTGTTTGAACAGTGTTGTCAGTTTAAAATAGAGTCTAACGTTATAGTATACTAAAAGTTGATACTAAGAGAGATATAGATGGCAAGAAAAGAATTTTAATAATGAAATTCAGAACAAACCTTAGAAATCATTGAAAATCAAGTAGTAAGGTGTATGTGAGTTCGAACCATCAAGGATCATAAGTACCAACGACCCTAACCTTTGGGGGTTGATGTCTCTGCTGGTTAGGGTCGTTGGTACTTCTGATCCTTGATGGTTCGTACTCACATACACCTTACTACTTGATTTTCAATGATTTCTAAGGTTTGTTCTGAATTTCATTATTAAAATTCTTTTGTTGCCATCTACATCTCTCTTAGTATCAACTTTTAGTATACTATAACGTTAGACTCTATTTTAAACTGACAACACTGTTCAAACACCACTTGTGTATTATACAGAACACATCAGAGAGGTAGAGCTAGGTCAACTCGCAATGTCGTTCTTTTATAATCAACCATTTTTATAGATTTATGTTGTCTCAAATTTATAATAAATAAGGTATGGATTAACATGCTCTTCATGGCTATTCTAACTGCAAATCACTTTGACACCTTTTCTGTATTTCCGTACAGTCCGGTTTGTAAATACTATCCAGCTGTTTTTTTCTCTATTTTTCAATTAATATCGTTTGTATAGTCCAATTCGCGAACCCCTTATCCCTTTTTGCAAATGTCAATCAAACAATTCTAGACATGTTACATTCTTAATCAAACTACTCTCGAGTTAAGGCAATTGTCCAAAAAAATCAGAAACCAGACCAGTGGGGATTCCCCGCTCATACTGCCAGCTTTTAAAAATGTCCACGTGAAGCTATGCTGCACATTCTTATGCAATTCATATCAATAACAAAAAACCAGTATGATTGTCTTATAAAGCCTTGACTATAGTTTCAAAAAATGCTAGGCCACTTTATAGGTAGCCAACTTTTTTTGCAATGTCCACGTGTAACTGTAGTGTCTCAGGCGTGGGTTTTCTTATGCAATTCCATATACGCTTAGGACCTTATACATGGATACTACTGACGGAGAGCCAAAATAAAAGCTGTATTAACTAAAAAACGATCAGAAATTAAATAAAAAACACGTTTTTTAAACTGAAAGTAAGGAGCGACATTAAAACTTAAAGCGAACAGAAATTATTCCGTATATGAAAGGGGCTGTCCCCTCCTCAACGCCTCGCTCTTTACGGTAAAGTTTGACTTTCTCACAACTCTATTTTTGTTAAACAATAAAAAACTTTAGTGTAATGAGTGAGGCGGTGAGGAGGGGACAGCTCCTTTCATATACGGAATAATTTCTGTTCGTTTTAAGTTTTAATGTCGGTCCTTGCTTTCAGTTTAAAAAACTTGTTTTTTTTTTATTTAATTTCAAAACAAGACGTCTTGACAGGTCAAGATCTAATGGAATCATAATGGATCATTATGCTCAAGATCACGGTGAGCATAATGAGTAGGGACATTGGAGAATGATAACCAAAAGGAACCATCTAGAGCAGGTATAATTGAACAAAATATTTTTTGTTCTTATGTTGTAGACTTCTTGTAGCTTTTGTATAGCCTCACATAATTTTGTATAGATTTTCACGTGGTAGGTCTGTTTGATATGATTTTTTTTTGTGAATATTGGTCTTCAATAAAAATGAATTTCTCTCTAAAAAAAATTGTTTTCAGATTATAGATTGGATGGGGGATGAGGTTACCTACCCATTATGAAAAGTAATATTTACTTTAATGAATTTAGTCTATATTCTGTTAATTTGATTTTCATTTATTGAATCTCATTTGTTGTTATATTTGATTCATTTCCAGGAAGCCCGAAATGAGCGTATGTTCACGCCATTGAATATTGACCAGGCACTAGACGCCAGGGACGCCATTGCAAAAGCTCTTTATAGCTCACTATTTTCTTGGCTGGTCAGTAGAGTTAATACTATTGTTAGTAAAGGACCAAAGCAATTATCTATATCAATATTAGACATATTTGGATTTGAAGATTTTAAAGTAAGTATTTTTTCCTTTTTTCGTGTCAGAAGTTTCTTCACAAATTTTTTTTGGTGATTTCAAATATATAAGATTCATTAAGTTTAATGTTACCCATCAAAAGCTACTAGTTTGAGAAGATTTGCCTGATTTTCGAAAAAGGTCTCTTTTAGTCGATATTCCGATGACAAGGATTTAGGGACTCATTCCCCTTGGCGGAGGTTAGACTGCGTCTTGAACCTGAATTTCTTAATGTGCCTATCTTAAAATGCCAGAAGTTTGTTTCTTATTAGGCTCCCTACTTTACCAGTTGCATTAAAGATAAGGTAAAAGTAATTCCCAGAACTATCACAAGCTCTGGGAGATCGAATTTGCTTCATGCGTTAATTAAAACAACCACAACAAGAACACCTTGAAATATAAAACAATAACTAATTTAAACACAAAAAATAAATTAAGTATAGCATAAAAATAAAGAAAAGAGGCAAATACTATGTCAAGTGGTCAATGCACAATGAACGGTCAAAATAAAAATTAAGTAAATAGTGCCGAACGAAACGTACACAAATGACTTACTTGACTTAAGGCTCCTGCCGCATGGTATGTGGCGTAGAGAGCATAGCAACTTTGTTCCTCCATATGGACCTATCTGTTGCTATAAGTGGGGCCTCAATAGCAGCAATGTCGGCTATGTTGAGGAACTTCTGAAAGCTGTCCTTCTATCTGGTCGGAGGTCTGCCCCTTGGGCGTAACCAACCATGGGATGTAGGGTCAAAGTTGAATATGATTCCAACAGGGGTTGTCACTGGCATCCGACGGAGATGCCCAAGCAATCTGAGAGTTTGCTGGGAATTTGTGTTGAAAATAGAACTTGCTGAGTAAGGGCAAGGAGCCATTCATTACTCACAAATTCATTTCATCGAAGTCCCCCGATTTCTTCTGGCAGGCGTCCATCGTGCTCAAGATGGCGGATTTGAGAGGCCTTGTCAAAGCCACGTACAGCAGGACTGGGCTTGCGGATGAATTATGTATGCACATCTTCGTGCCCCTAGAAATATGGGGTGATCTCCAGATGGCATTGAGTCTTCCGACGACAGAAGAAGCATTCTCGATTTGGCTGCCCAGACCCACGTCCACGGAGCCATCATTTGAAATCATAGAGCCAAGATAGGCAAAGATAGTAAGAACTTAAACTCGGGCTCCATAAACTCTAATGGATTCCGGGAGCATAACTGGGACTGGCGGCTTGACTGTCATTATTTTGTTTTTTGCCAATTTACATTAAGCTCGACTTTTCTTTTTCGACTTAGCTTCTTCCTGCAGAGCATTCAGAGCGTCTATTAGTTTTGGTATGGAGTCAGTAACAAGCGCAAGGTCGTATGCGAATTCGACGTCGGTCGGGATTTGATCTTCAAATTGGAGGCCTAAGGGCAATCGATCGGTGGTTCGAGTCATGGCATGGTCTATGAAAAAAAAAACTCTGGTGCGAAAGCACACTCTTATTGCACACCAGTTTTGATGGTAAATGACATGCTCCGCTTCCCATTCAGATGGATACAACTCTCAGTTTTCTCATATAGCTTATCGAGGAATAGACAATATTTGGATGGCAGTCCGAGGGAGCGGACTATAAGCCATAGATATTTACGTTCAATTGAATCGAAGGCACCCTTTAAGTTCACAAAGGCTATGTAAGATTTTCTACGAAATGCTTTTGTCTTTTGCACCAACTGCCGCACTGTAAAAATCTGTTTAACATTCGACCTGTCGACATAAACCCGGCCTGTTGGATTCGCCTCTTCCTTCGCAGAAAATTCCCGCAGTGGTCAATTAGAATCATTGCAAAGAGCTTTCCGGGTACTGAGAGAAGAATAATCCCTCTGTAGTTTGAGCATATGCTCTTGCTTCCCTTCCTTTTCCGCAGAGGTAGGCTGATGGCATGCTAGGGAGAAGAGCATCTAAAGCCAGAGTAGCATTGCTGGCCCCGCGTTCTTGAGGAGCTTTACTGATGTTCCACATAATCCTGCAGCTCTATTATCCATCAAACGCCTCCTTCAAAAATGCCAAGTAAATAATTAATTAAAAGAATTTTAACCCAACAAATGGTATACTGAAACGAAAGCCAAAAAACGAGTGACTCACTTGTTTCACGAGTGACTCGATTTACACATTCATGGTTCAGGATCCGTCTGACTCATGTAGTAGAGGCTGAGGGGTACCTGAATTCTATTCGCCACGAAATCTACCAAGAGGGATTATTGTATCTTCGTCAAATTTGGTCAACATAACATTATTGTGCTGTCCAAGATCTAGGACTGGATCTAAGAAAAGACGTTGGATCGAAACCAAACATGGCGAGAAGTGAAAGGCAGGTTCAAAGGTCTGCATGTTTAAGTGTATATAACTGATCAAGCTACTAAGGGAGGGGGGGGGAACTTATTATCAGCCTAATTACTAGGCGAATCGGCAGGATTTTTTTTTTTTTTTTTTTTTTTTTTTTTTTTTTTTTTTTTTTTTTTTTTTTTAGCAAGACCCAGACCGTTTCATAAGTACATTCTTGTCATATGCTTCCGTAAGAATGACCTATTGGATTTCGATTAAATTTAATAGGGATTAGCAGCTAGAAACTTTGTTGTGGCTTATTGGAACAAGGGCTGTAGTTGCTGCAAAATGTCTCGGGTTTTGGCACTGGAGGTCTATGTTCTGTTGATGCCCAAAGCTCTGACCAATAGTCAAATCAGTTCTGGTCTGTTTGGCTTAATGGACACATTTGTAATTACAAGATTGCGGTAAAGTATATGAAAGTAATTGTTTTGCTGCTCAATTTAAACCACAATTTCTGGCGTCTGTCTACGGATTAATACTCACCTATAGTAGAGTTTTCACTTTTGTGCGTTGTGACGGTAATTGTGCTTAGCGACGGATATTTTGCCTTGTGACGCTATTGCATCTTTACTAGAGTTTTACTTATGTGCAGGAAATATGCTTTGTGACGGTAATTGCGCTTATCGACGGTCATTTTGCCTTGTGACGCTATTGCACCTTTACTAGAGTTTTACTTATGTGCAGGAAATGTGCTTTGTGACGGTAATTGCGCTTATCGACGGTCATTTTGCCTTGTGACGCTATTGCACCTTTACTAGAGTTTTACTTATGTGCAGGAAATGTGCTTTGTGACGGTAATTGCGCTTATCGACGGTCATTTTGCCTTGTGACGCTATTGCACCTTTACTAGAGTTTTACTTATGTGCAGGAAATGTGCTTTGTGGCGGTAATTGTGCTTATCGACGATCATTTTGCCTTTTGACGAAATCTCACCTTTGCTAGTTTTACTTATGTGCAGCAAATGTGCTTTGTGACGGTAAATATGCTTATCGACGGTCATTTTGCCTTGTGACGAAATCTCACCTTTGCAAGTTTTACTTATGTGCAGGAAATGTGCTTTGTGACGGTAATAGTTTTACTTTTAAATATATTTTTTGGAATTACTTCACAGCTTTCAGGAAGAATTTTCAAATGAAGATCCTCTGCATTGCATATAACAGCCTAGTTTGATAAATACTTTGGTTGAAGAAACTCAAAAGGTTCTATGTAAAATGTTTGTCAAACGGAGATTCATAGCCTACATTCTCAAAGTTAATAGGCTGTGTAGAATGGTCCGATCTGGTTCATGTATAGTATTCTGTGTTCACGATACTTAGAAGTTTTTTTTCTGAAATGTATTTTGAAAACTCATGTAAAAGTAGCTAGAAAACGAAAGTTTTAATGTCAAATTTTTTTCCGGTATCTTTGATGTTTAAAAAAATTTTTAAAAGAAAAATCAGTTGATCACGAAATGAGAAATAATCCAAAATTCGTATTTTAGTTGTTTCGATTTCCTTTAAAATTGATTTTTTGTAACATAACGCCTTTTAAATCACCATCACCACAGTTGAACTACTAAAATTGATGTTTTCTGAATCCCTGAAGGCAACTTGATGAGTAGCAATTTCTAACAAGAGTTTGAAAATAGGACAATTTCTAATTGTAGAAGGTTAAAAGTCAGGGAGAGGGGGCAGTAGCTAAATTCCTGTTTATAGTAAGTCCTGTTTATTTTAAGTTGGATTTTAAGTATTCATTTTAATTTTTACTTCTTTTTGGATTTACTTATTCATTTATATCATTATCTGTTATTTTATGTTTTATATTATTATTTATTTTAATTTATGTTTCTTTTGGGTTTCATTTGTTCTTTGATAAGAGTGGTTCGTTTCAAGTTTGGATTTTTATAGGACTTATTTCTGTTTATCTTAAGTTTTAATATGACTTTGATTAGGAGGTAATGTTTTGTAACGAGAAGATCGATCAAGTGGATAGCTTCATTTACCTGAGAAGTATTAATAATATAGATGGTGGATGCAGTGATGAAGTTTAAAGTAGAATAGCCAAGGCCCAGGGTGTTCTTTTCACAGTTGACAATTTTGAAAGATTTGGAAGATAAGTCGGCAAACCAAGATTATTGGAAGCTATAGTAATGACTGTGGTCAAGTACGGATCTGAAGGTGGGTATTTCAGAAGATTGAGGAGGGCATGTTAGATATTTTCCAGAAGAAATGTCTACGGACAATTTTGGGTACCCACTTGACTGACCGAATTTCATGCAATAAGCTGCACGAATAATTTGGTTCTATCCTGATTTTTAGGGCTATAATGAGAGAAAGGTTGAGATGGCTAGAACACGCTTTGCGGATGAAGAATGACCAAAGGCCAAAGATCGTCCTTGTCGGCATTCCATTTCAGGCCAAAGAAAAAACAGGTTTTTCCTGAATGGGGTGTGAAGAGGTCGTAAGGAAGGATTGAAAAAAAAAATCTTAACTTCTTGGGAAGGCTTAAAGAAGGAATTGGAATAGGTTGGGTTGAAGTAGGAGTATGTGCAGCAGTGGCAGCCTCAGGTAGCTTCGTGCTGTAGTGAGTTGTTAGTAGTAGTGGTACTGGAGTCATTCAGCTCTCTGTATTTCTGACTCTTTAAATTTTTTATTTGTGTCTTTGAAGTTTTGTTAGTTTTGTTGCCACAAATGAAGTAAAGCGTAATTAAAACTTTTAGCGTAAAGAAAGAGGCGTTGACGAGGGTACAGCCCCTTTCATATACGGAATAATTTCTGTTCGTTTTAAGTTTTAATGTCGCTCCTTACTTTCAGTTAAAAAAACTTGTTTTTTTTTAACTGAGAGCTGAATGAATTAATGCAGGTTTTGAATTTGGCTTTTGTGTTTCAGCACTCGCTCTGAAGGAATTGGAGAATTCGAACTTTTAATGTTGCTTCTAACTTTCAGTTGAAAAAATTTGTTTATTTTAATTAAATTCCTAATATAAAAAAAAAACACACGCCGGGATGTCTGGCTTCACTTCCACGGAAAAATCCCCCTCCCCACGGAATCATCCCCCGGACAATTCAATCCTGGCAAAAAATTACCCCGAACAATTACCCTTAACATCTCCACACGTAAAATTGAATTGGTAAAGAGAAAGCAACACATATAAAGAAATTTTGTATAGGAAGTCTGGCGAATTCCCCCAGTGTAAAATTTCCCCTGAAGAGTTCCCCCCTGGAAACTTCCCTCTCCATGAAAATTTCTCCCCGTGCAAAATCCCCCGAGCAGAAATTTCGTTCTCCCCTCTCCACCCTAAGTATGTATTCATACTTCGCAATAACAAATACTATATGTAAACAATCGGCAAATGTTTTAACTTAAAGACCTTTCCCAGGGGCTGTGGGGGGTCTTGTTATCTCCAAAAACATAGTTATTGGGCCTTTCAACTATGCTAAACAAAATAGCTATCTAAAAATTTTGATCGGACGATTTCAGGAAAAAATTGCAGTGGGAGGGGCCTAGTTGCCTCCTAATTTTTTGGTTACTTAAAATGGGCAATATGACTTTTTATTTCCGTTAGAATGAGCCCTCTCCCGACGTTCTAGGCCCACTGGGTCGATACGATGACCCCTGGGGAAAAAAACAACAAATTTACACGCATCCGTGGTATTTCTTTGACTCCTAGTGGGTCTTTCCCACTTTTTTTCGAAAATCAGGCAAATTTTTTTCAGGCTTGTAACTTTTAATGGGTAGGACTAAACTTATTGGAACGTATATATTTGTAACCAGCATAGTAAGCCAATTCTTCGATATATCCATTAATATTAAAATTCTGATTTTTAGAGTTTCGGTTACTATTGAGCCGGGTCGCTCCTTAATTACATTTCGTTACCACGAAATGTTTGATTACGCATTGCCCGGTGGCTCTACTCGCAATAGTTATAATTAGTTATAATATCCTATGGCAAAGAGTGTAATGTCATTGGCATGAATTCGCTTTTTTTTCTTTTCTTTTTTTATTCAAAAACAAATAATAACTGTTTAATAATAACAAATATCTAACGTGGGGAACATGTTGGGTATGGAACCATTTCATGCCTAACTAATGAAAATTTACCACGGAGACGGCTTGCATGTGTTCCTTTGCATTGTCTTGACGGGGAGGTCTTTAAAAAACCTTTTTATTCTCACTGACTGTCAAAATTAAACATGTTAATAATTGGCTGAAATTTTGACAGTATTTATTTGAAGTATGATTACTGACAAACAAAAATATTCGTGACATAATCTTATCAAGGTCAGATACGCAACAGCTGTAGTTAACAAAAAAAAAAATCACTTTCCAAAACATGGATTGGGTGGATCATGGCATGGCTTGCGGTGCCAGGCATTTAAAAATAGCGTCTGCTCTTTACCCTGTTTTATTTCTATGTTTAGTCCCTTGTAACTTTATTTGAATAAATCCGCTGATGTATCTCATCGAATATCTTCCAAAAGCTGTTTTAGTGGTTGCAGGGTTGCCACCCCTAGTGATTTATCACTATTTCTAGTGATTTTTTATGGTGCCTAAGCAAAAAAATAATATAAGTAAATCAGCACATAAATCACTAAGTTATTAAACAAGAAACAAAATTCTCTAAAACAACCAAAAAAAACACTAGAATCTAGTGATTTATTTTTCCACGGGATGGCAACCCTAAGTGGCTGCTCAGTGATGGAACAAAGCTGTTTATCAAATTCTCTGCTCTGTATGTTATATATTGTTGAGAATGGGGGTCACTTGTGTGTCTATACGTTTTACTGGAAAAAAGGTTGAATAAATTCACAAGAGGGCAGGAGCTAATACAGAATTAATGTTCGGGGGGGGGGTATCGATGAAAATTTTTCTCTCACATTGTTATCTTTCGCCAATCCCTGGATCTGCCAATATAAAAGAGTGTCTTGAGCTGGGATTATATCTTTGAGGAAATGTTTTTTTTTATTTCATAATTATCTTTAAATGGGGTTAGTCTTCAATCTTTTTCTGTTAATACTTTCAGAAATACTTGTATATTGATTTACACGAGCTTAGGTCCTTAGGACACAAATAAGATATTACTAGAACAGTTTCACTAAATAAAACGTAAGAAGGCAAAAACGGGGCTGGACGTCACTATGTTGGGGCATGAATTCGGTTGTTTCTAGGATGGGGACGAAAGCAGAAATTTCAAATCAATTGGAGTGGAGACGGAGCGTCTGCTAGTGTGTTAAAAAATTTGTAGCGCCCTGCTCTTTTAGTTTTTCTGTTTAAGAATTAAGTTGTTAGATTGTAAATAAAAAATTCTAAGGTAATTGGGCCTTAAAATACACTCTATGAAGTATCTGTCCCCTCCCACCTACCGAATAACCTACTGCCCCTCGTCCCTAAAAGCTGATGCACACTTACACATCCCTGTATATAATTTTATAAATGATGAAGCAAATCAGTTTAGTTAAGTGAAGCCTTAAAATAAATACTACTTTTATGAAAGGCCCATGACGAGAAGGAAAATATTGAAAATAGTCCTGTTACTACTGCTAAAACATCTCACAGTGTTACAAACTAGCAGACGCTCTGCCTCCACCCCAACTTATTTGAACTCTCTGCTTTCGTGGCCATCCTAGAAACAACTGAATTCATACCCCAACATAGTGACGTCCAGCCCCGTTTTTGCCTTTTTACGGGTTATTTAGTGAAACTGTTCTATTTGTGTCCTTAGGACCTAAGCTCCTCGTCCATTTTACTCCTTCTAAGCTCTTCTTCAATCCCATTTCGGCCAATCTGTGTCACCCTCCTCTCCAAGCCCACCTTGTTTCAAGGCTATGCTTTCTTCACCTCCTTAGAAACTCCTAAAGTCATGCATAATGTCTTATAATACTCTTATAAAATCTGCGGCGTCTGGTATCGTTTTTGTCCCATTACTAGCTATTTGGTGAAGCTATACTAGCGATATCGTTTTTCTGTTTGCACCTTGAGGATATGTCCAAGCCATCTAAGCTCCTTAAACACATTTTTTCTTTAATTCAATTCAATTTAATCCTAGTTTTACTTAACTTAACTCACTTGTTTGGTTTCCTTATTCACTTATCTGTTTTGTTCTAGTTCGTAGAAATTTAAAAATTTGTTTGACTCAACTGCCTGATTCCCTTTAGTTCAATAATTATTAAGTTCAATTATTTAGTTCAATCATTACCAACACTAAGCTCACTACTTATCACTGATTACCACTACTTCCTAACTTATTATTGTTACTAACTTATTAACCTACATATTGAGAACTTAAGTACTATCAAACAGTTCGTGGTAACGAACTGTAAGTAAGAAGCGACCCGGCTCAATGGTAACCGAAACTCTAAAAAACGGAATTTTGGTACCAATAGGTACATCAAAAGAATCAGATTTTAATTCTGATTTCAAAAATATAAGTTTCATCAAGTTTAATTTATACCCATCAAAAGTTACACGCCTGAGAAAATTTGGCTGATTTTCGAAAAAAGGGGGAAAGACCCCCTAAAAGTTATAGAACCTTAATGAAATTCACACCATCATATTCAACGTATCAGATAACCCTACTGTAGAGGTTTCAAGCTTCTATCTACAAAATTATTGTATTTTGCATTTTTGCCATAAGAAAGATCACGGATGGGTTTTTATTTGTTTTTTTTTGTTTTTTTTTCCCAGGGGTGATCGTATTGACCCAGTGGTCGGAAAATATTTTAGGAGGGCTTATTGGAACGGAAATTAAAATTTATAGTGCCCTTTTTAAGTGACCAAAAAAATGGAGGGCAACTAGGCCCCCTCCCACGCTCATTTTTGTCTCAATGTCACCCAATTAAAATTTTGAGATACCCATTTTGTTCAGCATAGTCGAAAATCTAAAAAATATATCTTTTAAGATGACTGAATCCCCCACAGTTCCATGGGTAAAGGCTGCAAGTTATGAACTTTTCCCATTGCTTACATATTTTATTGGTTATTGGGAAGTATACAGACATTTTCAGGAAGAATTTTTTTTTCTGGTGGGGGGGGGGGGGGGGGCGGGCGGCGGGGTTACTCGGGAGAATCTTTCCGTGGAGGATGTTTCTTTGGGGTAAGGGACATTTCTATGAAGGGGGCGCCGGATTTCCAAGCATTATTTAAAAAACGATCAGAAATTAAATTAAAAAAAAACAAGTACTTTCAACTGAAAGTAAGAAGCAACATTAGAACTTAAAATGAACATAAATTATTATGTATATGAGGGGGTTCTCCGCCAAGTTTATACTTCGCTCTTTACGCTACAGTTTTTTTTAGTGCTTTCAAAAGAGCTTTCAACGGCCTTTGTGATTCAGGGGTTTGTGAATTAAATTTTTTTTAACTTTTAACGGAAAGAGCGTGGTATTGACTAAGGGGAGAACCCCATCATATACGTAATAACATAAACGCAATAAAAAAAAAAATAAAAAAAAACAAGCGATACGGCTCAATAGTAAGCAAAACTTTTAAAAACGGAACTTTGATGTCAATAAATGTATCAAAAGAATGGGCTTATAATGCTGATTCTAAATATATGAATTTTATTAAGTTTAGTATTACTCATCAAAGGCTACGAGCTTCAGAAAACTCACCTGAGTTTTTAAAGAGGGGGGAAACATCTCCTAAAAGTGAAAAATTTTTAATGAAAATCACACCGTCAGATTCAGCGTATCAGAAAACCCTATAACATAGGTTTCAATCTCATATCTGCAAAAATCTGCAGCTTTGTATTTTTTGCCAGAAGCAAAATATACGAATATAGAAGTTCGTTACGTCAGTTAATTTGTAAATTACGTCAGAACCAAATTTAGAGACAGCCATTTAGCAAAAGAAAAGTAAAATTTTTATGCAAATTTTGTTTACTTATTCAATGACGGCGAGCCAAAATAAATGCTGCATTAACTAAAAAACAATCAGAAATTAAATAAAAAAAACAAGTTTTTTAAACTGAAAGTAAAGAACGACATTAAAACTTAAAACGAACAGAAATTATTCCGTATATAAAAAGGGCTGTCCCCTCCTCAACGCCTCGCTCTTTACGCTAAAGTTTGACTCTGTCTCACAACTTTATTTTTTTAAACGATAAAAAACTTTAGCGGAAAGAGCGAGGCATTGAGGAGGGGACAGCCCCTTTCATATACGGAATAATTTCTGTTCGTTTTAAGTTTTAATGTCGCTCCTTACTTTCAGTTTAAAAAACTTGTTTTTTTTATTTAATATTACCACTATAATCACTGCTCTATCACTAATTACTAAGTTCACAAAAAAGGTTTTTTTTAAGGCCATAATCAAAATGTGATGTAGTAATCAGGGGTATCGTTTTTTTTTGGGGGGGGGGCAAGTAGGGGAAGATTCCCTCCTCAATAATTTGGTGAGAAAAAATAATATATAGCCCATGCCCCTTGACTATCTGGATGTGGACCATCTTGCCCCCCCCTCATAATAAAAACACTGGAGGTACGCCCCTGGTAATAATCGTCCTGCGTAGGAGGATTCGAGTTCACTTCAGTGTATGAAAAAATTATATAGTTAATAAAGCTCCGTAACAGACTTTACCCACATTGTAAAAATTTCAGGTTTCGTTTGCTTTTTGATTTTATTGTCTGTCATTTTTGTTTTATATATTTACTCTTTGTGTGTATTACACTTCCACTTTTTATATAAAGGATTATAAGTAAATTCTTAATATATAAGTTAAAGCTTATTTAATTTTTTTTTTTTTTTTTAGGAAAATAGTTTTGAACAATTATGTATTAATTACGCGAATGAGAGTCTGCAGGCTCATTTCAATCGGTATATATTTCGTATCGAGCAGCAGGAGTATATCAAAGAGAAAATTGAATGGCAAACCATTGGATTTACGGTAAAATATATATTCATCTCTATCTTATTTTACGGGGCCATAGACGCATGACTTTAATTTTAGAAAGGAGGGGGGCGGAGTACAACTTGGAAAAAATGGACTGTATGAAAAAAATTTTAATCTTGGAACAATTGTGAAAAAAATCGAATTTTTTTTTTGGGGGGGGGAGGGTGGGGTCCTATGCCTCTCTATCCCCAGTATACACATCTGTCTTGAAGGGTCCTTTATTTATTGGTATGCACCAACAAAGATTAGGAACGGAATCGAACCAAATTATGGCATTACAATTTGGGATTTTATAATAAACTAAAATTTAGTTTAATTTAAATTTTTCTTTGGTACAAGAATCTAGCAAGCACGGCTAACTACTTCTTCGTTCCAAAGCTTAGCTTGTTTGGGGATACAAAATTTGTATCTTAATTAAAGGTTATAAGTTTCTTTGAACCCACCCTAAAATATTTTAATAAAATAGTTGGCCCGTTTTTTAACTCTTTTTCTTGATTATAAAATAGTAAAAGCTTTGTCTGGGAAACAAAGGCTAGTTATCAAAACGCGCCTAAAGGTATCAATGCACAATTGGGGCTCTTGAAAAGAAAATATTTTAAGAAAACAATTCTTACTTCATAACATGCAGAAAAATTGTAGTTCACAAATTTTGAAGCTGCTTTCAATATACTTCATCCTCAACCTCCCCCCCCCCCCCCCTAATATACAAAGATATAGCCCACATTATATATCTCTCATGTATTTTTTGTTTTTTATTTCGTCAGTGTTTATTCAATTTACGGGTATTAAGTTGAAATAAAAGTGATGCATGGCAAAATGCTTGGGAAATAAATAGTTTGGGCTTTATATTTGCACATTAGGGGGGGGAGGGTAATACTCGAAGTGGCTTCAAAATTTGCTAACTACAATTTTTATGCATATTATGAAGTAAGAATTGTTTTCTTAATTTGTTTCCTTCTCAAGAACCCCAATTGTGCATTGATACCCGTTTAAATACCCGTCTTTTTAAATGACAGGCTTCTGAAATAATGTATATTTTTTTATTACTCTTTCAGTAGAAATTTACACAAAAGTAAAAAAAAAAAATCAGAATTAAGATTTAATGAAAAATTTTTCCATAATCAGTTTTACAGATTCTGGTAATTTTAGGTAAAGAATTTACAGAAAAGAAATTTGGGCAAAAAATCAGCCAATAAAAAGAAAAAAAAGCTAATGAAGCTTCCCTTTGAAAGTGTTGATGCCTTTGTGGATAAACAGACCGTTAATGTTTGAATTTTTACTGAAGAAAAGTGTTGTCAAGTTTAAATAAGTTTGCTTATTTTTATAATAATTACAATTCTTTAATAAAATAATTCTGCTTATTTTTATGGTTCAGTGTTGCAACACTGACAAAAATTTCGTACAGCTTTAAAAACTTTATAATCTTTAACCAAGCAAAAGAAATCCAATAAAGTCCAGTTTTCGGGTATGGATACACGTAAGATTAGCCCAGCGGGCATATTTTTTCTGTTTTGACGTCCTTGGCCCTTTCATGTTGTTTCTACTTTATTTTAAGGAGGGAGGAATAATTAATTGAAAAATAATATTCATATCATTTTAGGACAATCAACCTGTTATCAATCTGATCTGCAAAAAGCCGGTTGGAATTCTCCACCTCCTTGATGATGAATCCAACTTCCCAAAAGCCAGCGACCAGAGTTTCTTAGAAAAAGCGCATTACAACCATGCTTTGAATGAGCATTATTGTCGACCTCGTTTGAACTCTCCCGAGTTTGGAATCAAACATTATGCTGGACTGGTATGGTACTCTGTTGATGGATTTTTGGATAAAAATCGTGACACTCTCAGAATTGATGTCCTGGATTTGTTAATTAGCAGCGAAATTTCAGTAAGTAAACACAATTAATGTAAAATGCATTGAATAAAATGAAATAGAGTAAAGTAAAATGACAAAGTGTATTAAAAATCTAAGGGTGCTTTTCGTCCCCGTGGATTTAATATCTTGTTTGGGGTATTTTCATTGAAAAATGCCCTTTTTCACGTTTTCACGTTTCATTAACAAAAATTTAAAAACGGACAAATTTGTCCTCCACCCCCCTCTCTGGTATTAAAAAAAATGATCGCCCCTCCCCTCAACGAGAAAATTAAATTAAAGAAAATTAAGATGAGAAATGCCATGCAAATTAAAGCAAAGTAAAGTATCGTAAGTATAGTAAATCAAAGCATATTAAATTAAAATTTTGGTTACAAAACATATTAAAGAACAGTGAAATAACAAAAATACATTTTTTAATTTTAAATAACTACTAATAACTACCTATTGTGGCACCAAGCCATCTCAATTCAACAAAACTGCTCTTACATCCCACTTTTATCCGGAGCTTCCCTCCTTGCTCATTCCCTTGAATTTAACTTTAATAATCTCACATCATCCAAGTATGTTCTGCTCTCGGTCAACTCAATTAATAGTAAAGTGAAATGCAATGAGTAAAGTGAACTGGAGTAAAGCATAGTAAACTAAAGTAAAGTGAGTAATAAGGCCATGTCAAGGGGGATAGGGAGTTTACCCCCCCCCCCCAAGAAAAAATATTATTCCGACTCATAAAATCGTAACGAAAATGCATTTAAGTAAATTTTGATGTGCTTTTAAGTTTTTGGGTAGCCCCCCCCCCTCGAACAAAAAATCCTAGATATGGCACTGGTGAGTAAATTAAATTAAAATATATTAAAATATGTAAAGCATTGTACTCTAAAGTATAGTGATTAAATACAACTAGATGAAAGTAAAATGAACAAAGCATAGTAAACTAGAGTACAGCGAGTAACAAGGCCGTATCCAGGGTGTCGGATAGGACGTTGAACTCCCCACACCCAAAATGTTTGTTCTTTTCATAAAAATGTAATAAAAAATACACATAAACAAATTTTTGATGTGTTTTTTAAGTTTTTTGTTTAGCCCCCCCCCACCCCCCTTCGAAACAAAAATTTCGCACACGGCCCTGGGGAGTAAAATAAACTATAATAAATTCAAATGAGTAAAGCATTGTACACTAAAGTATAGTCGGTAATAGTTTTCCCTTTTGTGTTTCAAACTTTTTGTTCCTCTGCTTTGTTTAAATGTTATACCCGTTTTTCTCTCTATATTTTCATGTATTAAATTTTCTGATGGAAAGGCAGTGGAGTCTAAGAAACTAATTAAATTAAACTAGATGAAAGTAAAATGTGCAAAGCATAGTAAACTAAATTGCAGTGAATAACAAGGCCGTATATAAGGGGGTTTATGGGGTTTCCAACCCCCTCCCCCCGAAAGAAAACCTTTGTCCGAGTCGTAAAAACGTAACAAATGCATGTAAAATTTGTTTGATGCGTTTTCTAAAGTTATTAAATAAAAAAAGAAGTTTTTTTCAACTGAAAGTAAGGAGCAACTTCAAAACTTAAAATGAACAGAAATTATTATGTATATGAGGAGGTTCGCCCGCTCGTCAATACTGACTCTTTACGCTGAAGTTTGAATATTGTTCCAATTCTTTAAGAATGACCCCTGAATCACAACGGCCGTTTAATTAGAATAAATAGCCCTTTTGAAAGTACTAAAAAACAATTTAGCGTAAAGAGTGATATATTGACGTGGGGGCGAACCCCCTCATCTACATAATAATTTCTGTTCGTTATAAGTTGTAATGTTGCTCCTTACTTTTAGTTGAAAAAACTTGTTTTTTTTATTTAATTTCTGATCGTCTTTTAAATATTGCTGGGATAAATAGTGCTTTAAAAATTCCTCAACTGAAAGATCCTCCCATGTAACCCCCTCCCCTCCAGCAGAAAAAATCCCCCCTGAAAACGTCCGTATTATTCTCAGTAACCAATACTATGTGTAAATAATGGACAAAGTTCTTAACTTTTTGCCCTTCTCCCGGGGACTGTGGGGGATTAAGTCATCCTCAAAGACATAGTTATTAGATTTTTCGACTATGCTGAACAAAATGGCTATCTCAAAATTTTGATCGGGTGATTTTGGGAAACAAATGAGCGTGGGAGGGTGCCTAGTTGCCCTGAGATTTTTTTCGCTTAAAAAGGGCACTATAACTTTAATTTCTTTTTGAATCAGCCCTCTCGGTGTCCTAGGACCACTGGGTCAATACGATCACCCCCGAAAAAAAAAACACGCATCTGTGATCTTTCTTCTGGCAAACAAAATTTAAATGTTCCCATTTTTGCAGATATGAGCTTGAAACCTCTACAGTAGGGTTATCTGATACGCTGGATCTGATGGTGTGATTTTCATTGAGATTCTATGACTTTTAGGGTCTGGTTCCCCTTTCTTTTCAAAAATAAGGGAATTTTCTCAGGATCGTAACTTTTGATAACTTGATGAAACTTATACATTTGAAATCAGCACAAAAATCCAATTCTTTTGATGCATGTATCGATGTCAAAATTCTGTTTTTTAGAGTTTCGGTTACTAATGAGTAAGGTTGCTCCTTACTTACAGTTCGTTACCACGAGCTATTCAAAAAGCGTCAATGTAATGAACCCCGTCATATACATAATAATTTCTATTGTTTTTAAGTTTAAACGTTGCTCCTTACTTTCAGTTGAAAAAACTTGTTTTTTTTTATTTTTGATCGTTTTTTGAATATTGCCGGGAAAACCGGTGCTCCTTTCAGGGAAAATTCTCTTTCCCCATGAAAAATTCCTCCACGGAAATACCCTTTATTCCAATAACTACTGCTAGCTACCTATGACGGCACTGAGCGACCTCAAGTCAAGATGCAACTCCCTCTTCAACCCAAATCTATCTAGATTCTTTCTTGCTCTCTCCCGTGAATATCATAGAGTAATAGTTAAGATCTAGTGACTCTTCAAAGGAAACCCTAACAAATTCTGAGAATTACTTTTAAAAAAACCATCAATGGTTACTTGTCTCATTCCTAAAGGCATATTACTGCACTTCAAATCACCCCTCCTTATGGATAATATACAGCCCACTTTATTTAGCCCATATAATATACAACCCACAGCCCACTACAGTCCCCGTTATATTTACTATAGTGCTACTCTTCTCTTTTCAGCCTGATTGTAATTCCCTCCCATCCCATTCAAGAATGTTCTTCTTTTGTCTGGCCTCCGCTTTAGGAGCGGGTTGGGTTAAATTCGATAAAAGAACTCTTTCGGTCTCTACTTTAAATTTTTGCGGGACGAAGGGGGGTATTTTCAATTTTGCAACTTTGTTGTTCAATTCTATCTGATTAGAATATACCAATTTGCATCTCTCAGCAACCACCAGTAACTGCTTATTATAGCAGCAAGTCGCTTCAGGTCAACATATTCTTAAAAGCTCCCCCTCCATCACACTCCATCCTGAGGTTCGCTCTCAGATCCTTTTCGTGAAATTCATAGTTGTATAGTAGTTCTAACTAGCTTATTTACACGCTGAGCTACCTAACAGTGCTAGCTAATTCATAATGGCAAATTGATAGGACATAACGCCTTGTTCAAGGCCATATCCGGGATTTTTTTTTTTTGGGGGGGGGGGGGATTTTCTGGGTTGGAAAATTTAGAAAAAAAACGCATCAAAAATTTTTTTATATGCATTTTGTTATGTTTTTCCGAGTCGGACAAACATTTCGGGAGATTTCAAACCTCCTAAACCACCCTCCCTGTATATGAGCCTGGTCTTGTTTCTTTTTTTCTAGAGTTCATTGAAATTTAGCAAGGTTGCTCCAGCAGGCAGGAGATGAATTGGAAATTTTATTTCATTTGGAATTTAAATGATTTGATTTTGATCTGAATAGAACAGATTTGGGATTTATCTGAGTAATTTTTGCAATAAAAAGCATTAATAACATAACATAATCTGAAGACCGACTTCTTGCGTTGAGAATTCTTCAAACAGGGCTTGTATACTCCTAATCGAATCAGCCCAGGGTTGACGCGACAGTGGAAGCTCCTTCTCCACCCCGTTCTATTCTGAGCTTCACTCTTTGCTTCTTCCCATGAAACTCCCACTTCAAAAATCCCCCCCCCATCCCATTCAAGAACTCACTGCTTTTGGTCAGGCCCTGGATGAAAGGATTGAAGGGGGATGGTCAAAAATGACAAAGTGCATATCATGAGAAGAGGGCCAACTTTTCTCTAGATTCTATGAGTGCCTAGCGAGGGAGGTACATTCCTATATTAATTTTCGTTTAGTTTAATATTTTCTTCTTCTCTTAATCGAATCAGCCCGAGGTTAACGCGACATTGAAAGCTCCTTCTCCACCCCGTTCTATTCAGAGCGTCACTCTGCTTCTTCCTATGAAACTCCCACTTTAAAAATATCCCCCCCCGCAGCCCATTCAAGAACTTGATGTCTTTCGTCAGACCCTGGATGAAAGGATTCGAGGGGGGGGTTAAAAAACGACAGAGTGTGTATCGTGAGAAGAGGGCCAACTTTTCTCTAGACGCTATGAGTGCCAAACGAGGAGATACATTCCTATATTAATTTTCGTTTAGTTTAATATTTTCTTTTTCAGCAGTGCTGTGTATCATGCTTGTATACTCTTTATTGATTTTTCACTATCCTTTGCTTTAATAAATAATTTTGGGGATGTATTATAATTTAACTACTTATTACATGTTTTATGGACCTTAAATAAATCTGGAGCTCAAAGCATGAAAAACTTCAAGAATACTTTTTCAGTTTTTATTCTCTCAGCTACCCATTAATTTTTGCCCTGGAAAAGTTTCATACATCATTCTATGCCAGAATTATGTTGGAATGTCTTTCTGGGGGGTGGCACAATTAAAAAAAGTGTTAAAATTGCAGAAAAAAAAATCGGAAAAGATTTGTCGGTTGTAGAAACGAATAATTCAACCATGGAACAGAAGCGAACAAAATATTTGCCCACCTGAATATATTTTCCCCCTCGGTTGAAGCAAAAAACCGCAAACAAAATCAGAGTTACTCCTGTTTGATCCTATCTGTAGGCTCTGAGTATGTCTAATTTCTTTCATCTTTCTAACTTCAGATGATCTCCAAAATGTTTCAAGAACTAAAAAGGAACAACGAGGCATCAAAAAGCGCAAACCGCTCTGATGGAAGATTTATTACTATGAAGCCAAGAACCCCAACTGTTTCAGCCCGATTTCATGATTCGCTGACAACGCTGCTAGAGTCTATGTCCAAGTAAGTAACTCTTTTTTTGTTACTTTTAGTTAAATTAAAGACTTCGTAAGACAATGTATAATACCAAGGATGTGTTCAATTTTCTTGAGAGCCAAGTTTTGTTTGGTCCTTGGCTTTAGTGGATGTGACTTGTAACTCGTGACGTAAGGATTCCGTGGAATTAGAAAAATGAACTTAAAAATAGGCCTTAGTTTTATGTTGCTCCAAAGAGTGGCTATGTACATTAAGATGTCACTATATATATATTTTTTTTCGATTTTTACATTTGGAGTTCACTCAATTAATTTGTCAATTGTTGATTTGATCTGTCAATCTGATTTTTAATCCGAAAATCTGGTTCTCATTCTCTTCCCCTCTTTCCCTTTTCCTCTTATTTTATTCATAGAAATAGTTGGGAAGCGGATATTAGAATTATTTACGTTAAATCTAGAAACAACTCGCTTTACAGACAAGTGGCTGTTATTGTCAGTAAAAAACAGTAAAACAGAAACAGTACTACTACAGAGAAAGCAGTAAGTATAGAGAAGCAGTAAATATACAGAAAAAAACGGTAAAACTAAATTCGGTTCTTCGGTACCCGGGTCCGGCGCTTAGAACTAATTTGAAAAAAACTACGTTTTCTAAAGAGTTAAAGAGGCTGAGTCACAAGTTCGAACCTTAAAACGTACAGGGATTAGAAGGTACAGATGAGGGGCTGCCGCCCCCAAACCCCCCGCTTTCGCAGCCTTTAAATAAAAAAAAAAATTTAAACTGAAAGTAAGGAGCGACATTAAAACTTAAAACGAACAGAAATTATTCCGTATATGAAAGGGGCTGTGCCCTCCTCAACGCCTCGCTCTTTACGCTAAAGTTTTTATTGTTTAAAAAAAAGAGTTGTGAGAAAGTCAAACTAGCCGAAATATTGTGAGAAAGCCGAAATATTGTCGAAAAGCCGAACTGTCAAAATCAAATATTTGCCAAGGCTTTGCGTCTCATCACCCAGAATATTACATACGGCTGAAATATGTCAATTATTAAAAAAAAATATATAATTACTATAATAGTAACATATTTTAGTATACTTAAAATATATTCTTAAAAGAGAAAACCAAAGATATTTTAGAATTCAGATTAACTTACGTTTATGCTCTTTCTTGAGAAGCTGTAGGTATTATAGCCTGCAAAAGATGTTTCACATTTTATAAGCAATACCATTATTATATCATTACTATTATTGCAATACATTACTAATATAATACTATTATTATTATACTATTATAGCCGCTTTAGTCACTTTAGAACTGAACAATTCATCTATATTTCTTGATTTAATTCATGGTTGGAAAGATTTCTAAATAAAAATGAAGTAGTGTGACATTTCGTAAGTAATAAAATTGTGCTTTCCCCCGCAGAAAATTTCCCCCTGGAAATTGTAGTTTGCGGTACAATATCGTTTCCATAAGTCAGGATGGTTGTCTCCTGTACGTCTCTTATACGATAAGAGGTCCTGAAATGTACAATGTCACTCTTCTGGCTGTTAAGGGTCATACCATTTGGCCAGTACTAATCCTTTACTTTATCAAGAAGACCTTGAGCTAAGGATGTGGCATATGACAGGTCCACTACAGCAAGAAAAAAGTTACTGTCGTCAGCAAAAAGAACAGGGTACATATGGCGATGAAGACCATCAGCAGGATCGTTAATATAAATTAAAAACAAAAGTGGTCCAAGCACAGAGCCCTGCAGGACACCTTTCAATATAGGCAAAGTAATGGAAGAAGTACCATTAAGTGAAACATACTGAGATATCCCTGAGAGGTAAAACCCTGAGAAGTATCCCTGAGAGGCTTAGCCATTCTAGAGGGACTCCATGCACTCCAAATAAAGATAGTTTAGACAGAAGAACAGAGTGGTCGACCATATCAAATGCCTTTGAAAAGTCAAGAAATAGACCCAAAATGCACAACCCCTTGTCCAAAATAATTAGCTCAAACTCTGTTGCATCTGAGAGTGCATACAAAATAAAGAAAGTGGGACGAAAACCATACTGATGGCTGGTTACGAGAGAATTTCCTGCAGTCGTATTAATACTAAATACAAATCAAGAGAGTCTAAGATACACTACTTTTCAAAAATCGTATACCCGACGGGAAGAAGAGAAATAGGTCTATAGTTTGAAATTAGAGACGGATCACTTTTATGCAAAAGTACAACATTAGCAACTTTGAATCAATGAGAAAAAAAAAACAGAAGAAAGAGAAAGGTTAGGTATATGTGAGATGAGGTTAGAAACAAACTGACCAGTTTTTTACTCAAACCAATGCCATGAACTGAACGGCTATAAGGAAACTCAGAAATAATACTAGTTAATCATTGTGAACCTATCAGTGTTTTTTTTTTATTCAGAAAAGAGGGCATGTTTGATCCTGGGTCTCCAAAAAGGTATAGAGGATTACGTTGAATTTAAGGCAATGTTGAGAGGGATGCAAAAGACAATTAAAACACACTTTGTCCTTGCCGGTTGTGAAAAGGGAATATCAGCAATATCTAAACAATGGCTGATGGTATTAGGTTGAGACTTTCTATGTATGTTGAGGGGTAGTTAAAGAGAGATTGGAGGGATCCCCCTAAACTCCTCACTCCTCGCCATTTTTATTTGCCCCCTCTCCTGAAACTAAAAAAGGCTAAGGGTATGAAGGTAAAATATTTAGAAAATATTGAGGGGGATGTCAAACAAAATCAAAACACCTTATATGCAGGAAGGCTGTCAAAAGGGTACAATAGCAATATCTAAGGAATGGCTAAGCGTATTCAGTTGGAAGTTTAAAATCATGTTGAGAGGGAAGTTAAAAGAAACGGAACGCAGCTGGCCCCCTCCATTTGCCCTTTTAGATGACGTTCGACTCCTTATAGTGACCTTCGACTGCTTATAGGCTATTGAAGCAAAAATATTTCGCGAAGAATTTACAAACGATCTAATTCATTTTTCTACCTGAAGACGCTCTGAAAAATTAAAACAGCAATTGCAAATGGAGAGTGGAGGGTAACTTGTTTAACATTGCTTTTCTTATAAAAACATCTGTTTTCAATTAAATTGGTTCTTATAATATAAAATCTTATAAAACAATTTTATGCAAGGCTTTTTGAACTTTTAGAAACTGCGCTGTTTTTATAGTTGTTTTATTCACTTTCTAAAGTTTAACTGACATTATGTATTTTCTAGATGCAATCCATGGTTTGTAAGATGCCTAAAGCCGAATAGCGACAAAATACCAATGAAATTCGATATGCCTGTTGTTTTAGAACAGCTTCGATACACGGGCATGCTGGAAACAATTCGAATCCGAAAAACGGGATACCCTGTGCGCATGCGTTATTCACACTTTGCAGAAAGGTTTCGATGTTTAGTGCCAGTGCCAATTCCTAAAGGAGCACCCTCAAAAGAAATTTGCCGAGTGGTTTTGGATCGTGACCCAAGAAACAGGGACCACTACCAGCTAGGAACATCTAAAGTAAGTCTTAGGTCGTTAGGAAAGTTCACTTAAAGCACCAAGGACATAAAAAATATTGCCCCTGGACCCATCATAGGTCTATTGAGTTTAAAATTTTTGTCAGTGTTGCCACGTTGAACCGTGGAAACAAATAAGTAGAAATGATTAGTGAAATTTGACAGCACTCTTCGTCCGTAAATACTTAAATGTTAACAATCTATTGATTCCACGCACTCAAAAGAAAGCTACGTTTTCTTAAGCTGTTTGGTACCACGAGTCTTTAGCCTTTTTTGCTGATTTTTCACCGCGTTTCTTTTTTGAAATTTGGCGCCCCGCTACTATGAAAAACTACGTAACTGCGCATTGAGGTCTGGTTCATTAACAGTCGAATTCTCGATATGTCATAATTTTTTACGGTGTTTATGGTTATGTTAGTTTCCGATCAACCAATTCAAATAATAAGGTTCATTTTCATTCTCTGTAAGAATTTCAAAGAAAAAAGTGTAAATGAAACGGGCCAATGACAAAAAAAAATGAAAAAAAATAAATAAAAAATAAATGACAAAAAAAATAAAAAAATAATGAAAAATGAAATAAAATAAAAATAAAAAAATCGAATATCTTGCGTGTATAGAGCAAAGCGTTGTAAGACGCTGCTGAAAAATAAGAAATGGAAACTGAAACAGTAACAAACCAAAAAAGTTTAACAAAAAAGAACAAAAAATGAGAAGCTAAAAGCTATTGAACTAAAAATCGCTAAAATCCTAAATAAAACAAACCAAATATACAGTCATTGATCACGAAAACCCCAGGTAATAGCAAATTGTGCTTCAACTTACCTCTGTCAGATCCAGAAAGTAAGAATATTTTTTTTTAATTTAATTTTCTTATTTGGTTCTGGATTATCTGTAGTTTTCTGGTTTTTAGCTTTTTTTTCTTGAATTTTGTTATTTTGGCTATTGCCATTGATCATTTGAGTTTGATGTATTACTATTGCACGCACATTACCAAAGCATGGGTAAGAAATTTAAAGTACCAGAATCCATATAGGGTGGTGATGTCTTCGATGAACTTTGAATGGTAGCCATGAATGGTAGACATGTGGTAGCCATGAATGTTAGCCATTTTTTCCTAGAGTATTCTCTGAATAGATATTGCATATTTATTTGTTTGAAACTGTCCCTTATTGATCATGTTTTTGCCAAATCTCGACTGTTCTGTTGATGATCAGTCGGTTTTAACAATTTTTCTCCTGTGTTTTTTTTTTTTTTTTTTTTTGCTGTTTTTGGATAATATGTTGGTGCGGGGGTAAACAAAAATAACAGGGGTGAAAAAAATCAGGGGTAAACAACAAAAATAAATGGCACACATGATCGCTTGATGCATTAGAGGCTAAGCTGACAACAGTAGCTCTTAGATAACCCTGATTACCGAGGAGGGGGCATGGACCCAGAAAAATAAAAAGACAGTGGAAATTGAGAGTGAGCAAAACGACATTTTTAAAAGTAGTCGAACGCGTGCGTCCAGAATGGCGTATCTCAGGTTGTGCTTCTTTCTACCTTCATTGTCGTTCATTGACGGAATATATTTCGACTATATGTAGTGCTTCCACTTTCCATGAAAAATTCTGGGATTCCCCGAATTACCCCCCTCCCTTCTCCTAGAAAATGAGTTCTTAGAGGTGTTGTAAAAATTAACGTTCATAAGTCAACGAACGCTAATACAAAATACAAATCTTTAATTTTTTTTTGTATGAGTTTTAGGGGAATTTCAGAGAACTCAATTTTCTTCTGGGGATGTTTATAAATCCCTGAGTTTTTTGAAGGAAAAGAAAGTCCTGGTCAAATTTAATAAATGGGTCTGAAGTATAATCGAAAGAAAAAGAGTTCTGATGTCGTAAATAATTTGTTTTTGTTGATTAGAAAGTGATTTAGAAAGCAATTTAACCCCATCAATTTCCTTTAATATGAGCCCTTAAGCAGCTCTCTACGATGTTCCACTGCCCCGCTATCTGAGGAAGAGAAAGAAAGAAAGAAAAAGAAGATGCCGTATATGCAGAATATCGTGGTTTTAGCCACTTTTCTTGATTTTCAAGCTAACATATTTTCCTTGTTGTTCAAGCCTAGAGACGGTAAGTTTTCCAAATAGGGATTTTGGACAAGGCGGTTCTAATAGTGTACTTCTTGTTTTGGTTTGACTGTATTTTTAGGATTTATGGGTTATTGTAATTTTTACTAAGGGACATGATTACATTTCACTAAGTTGCTAGTTACTGCCGTAACCCGGATTATCTGGCTAACAGAGTTTAGGGATAATCTCCCTTACGTCATGCAATGCTTTTATCCCAGGACAGTTATATTAGCACGATCTTAGCTTAAAAATGACACACTAATACAGCTAACCAGCAAAGGTGCTGCTATCCTCAATATTTAGGGATTAGAGGAGGGGTGACTTGCTGATCATTTTTACCACAGCTTCTTTTTTACTAGTTGCCACGAAATAATTTCTTACCATCACTTATTTCTAGTAGGTGAAATCTCTTGCACCCCCCCCCCCATACACACACCCACCTTTAATAGCCAAGTAGAATTTGAAACATTAGTCGTTTAGAGGGCTGCTGAAACCATTTTGGGGAACTATAAGTAGATATAGCGCAGAACTATATAGTGCCATAAGCAGTGCATAACTATAAGCAGTGAAAGTTGTTTTCTGTCTCGTAATTGGAATTTTTCATAGTTTCTGTACTACATAATGAAGAACTTTAAGAAGTAAAAGTTGTTTTCCGTCACATAGTTGCAATATCTCTTTAGCAACTTCTTAGAAATTCCTACTATAACGTTTTCCCCCAGTTGATTGGTCGCTTATTAACGGTCTATACTTTATAATGTAGAACTATAAGCAGTGGAACTTCTTTTTCGGCGCTTAATTGCAGATTTTCCTTAACAATTTCTTCAGAATTGCCACGAGAACGTTTTCCACTGGGTAACTAGCTGATTAACAGGCTATATTATCAATGCAGAACTATTAGCAGTGGAAGTGGTTTTCCGTCTCATAGTTGCAATTTTTGCTTAACAACTGCTTAGAAATTCCCACTATAACGTTTTCCACCAGTTGATTGGTCGCTTATTAACGGTCTATACTTTATAATGTAGAACTATAAGTAGTGGAACTTCTTTTTCGACGCTTAATTGCAGATTTTCCTTAACAATTTCTTCAGAATTGCCACGAGAACGTGTTCCACTGGGTAACTAGCTGATTAACAGGCTATATTATCAATGTAGAACTATTAGCAGTGGAAGTGGTTTTTCCGTCACATAATTGCAATTTTTGCTTAACAACTGCTTAGAAATCTACACTAGAACGTTTTCCACCAGGTAACTGGTAAATGATTAACGGTTACCATGGAATCGTCTACTGTGCTTTATGTATATATTTACGTGCGCTTGAATTATTGGATTCAATGATTGGGGAGCAAAAACATATTGAGAACATCGAATACATTTTAATTTGTTTGTAAAGGTTTCAATATCATACTTTGTCAACGGAAACTATAGTTTAAACTCATGCTTATTTTTGATGGTTTTATGTTACCATATTTTATTGGTGAACGTAGTTTCTTTTAATCTGGCACTGTCTCTGGATTGAAAATCTTCGCCCAGAAGCTTAATATGCAGTTTTATTATTTTTTTGTTAGGGGGGGGGGGGAGAATAAACAAAAACAATTTTTGTTCTAATAATTTGAACCGAAAATGCCCATAACCTTATGAAAATTTCCTGATATTAATACAAATCGTCCCTGATATTAATAGCCTCGTTGCATTTAATTTGCTAAAAATTCATTAGACATATACATAATTGCGGTTTCGTATTGCACCTACGTATGATTAAACCCAAAATACCTTCCGTTTACTTTTAAATTTAGGAGAATAAAATTGTCAGCTGGCAACCCTGCCGTTCAGAGTTGCAAGCTTTTAGTCAAGTTTTCGCATTTGATAATAACCGAAAATATGCAAATATAAGTTTATTCAAGTAGTGTAAAATCTTTTAATTATTAATGAACTTCCTCCTTGAAGTGATATCATCTTTAAGGAGTGGTTGAAATCCTATTGACATAGTTGTGAATACTGCTTTGAATATAAGTCAGTGATGTATAGTTGGAAGTGATTCATACAATGTATAATATTTTGTGAATCTCTAATAGTCATCGATAGTATATAATTGATTCACAGTAAGAGTTACACCGGGGACATTTTTTCACAGGGGAGGGAAGAGGTAAGCACTGCCACAATTCCTTTCACAAAGATTTAAATGGGAGTATTTACCATTTTTCTCTTTTGATGCGTTTCTTTATGTCTTTTTTTACTAGAAAGGCCACCCCCTGTCCTATTGGTAGCCCCCTTAATTCAAGGGCTTAAATTGAATTTCTATATTAGGGGGTGGGTCAGATATTGAGCAATCGATTAGAAATTGTTATGAATACCAGACTGTAAAGGACGATCTTTGGGAAGTTGTCATCCTTCATCCGTAGGACATGTTCTAATCATCATAATCTCTCTCTCACCTTGTAACACCGATGGATCCAGTGCGGGGGCCCTCAAGTTTTTTTTTCTGGCACCCTCATTCCTTGTTTTATTCTCTTTTTCACTCTTCTTTTAAAATAAATTTGTCAATTTGGTCAATTATTGGCGTCCTCGTCACATTGCCCCCCCCCCACTCCTAAGATTTTGCTTATTGGCGCCCTTGTCACATTGCCCCCCCCCCCCCCCCAAGATTTTGCTCTAGATCTGCCCCTGCCTTGAAAGCGGGATACTACCACAATTTTCGGACAGCTTGCAGTTTGAAATATAGTCAGTCGAATGGACACCCAAATAATCCGTAGGCAATTCTTCTAGAAAACATATAACAAATCCTCCTCCATCTTTTGGAGTACCCACGTTTCAGAACCACACTTGGCCAGTGTCGTCTCAGTAGCTTCCAATATTCTGATCTTGGCTCGCAGACTTATCTTTCTACTCTTTCAAACTTTTTTGAACTGTGAAAAAGCACACTGGGCCCTGGCTACTCTACTTTTAACATCTTCACCGCATCCGCTATCTTCGCTAACAATACTACTTAGACAGGGACACAACTTAGGTTTTGAGTTGGGGGGGTGGATATAAAGAATATGCCGACAAAATCACCCAGTGCGATGACAAATGCCAACACATAAGCTAAATTAAATTAACAACATAAACTAAATTCCAAGGTGTCGGTGCCAACACCTTGGAACTTTGGGGGGATTCCCCTTCTAGCTGCGCCCCTCTATGTTGTTAATTGAAGCTAACCACTTGGTCGATGTTATCATTACCCAAAATAACCTCTTAACCTTCACTTATTCTCAGTCTAAGTGACTTAGTCTATTCAAAGCCTCCCTTTTTACACCCTCCTTAGAAGTTCTAATTTCCCTTAAGTCATTCATTACAAACTCCTCCCTTCTAAGCGTTATTTATATATCATTAAAAAAATACCTTTGGAACTAGCCTGACGACAGTAAGAAAGTGACTGAAAAAACTGTTTTGTCTTTTCGTTTTTTGTCGTTGATTATGTTTGGCCAGTATTGTCTCAGAGACTTCTTAAACAAAATGTAAAAACAATAGCTCTACCCACTTTTTGAAATGCCATCAAATTATTTGATTATTTGTTTGTAGTAAGTGATTACATTCGTTAATGGTCCGTGGACTTTGATGGTTCATATAATTTAGTCTAGATAGTATTTAGTACAATTGTATAGGTTCAGGCTGGCTGATGCTGATTAAAGAACCAAATGATGAACACAATTTTTAGTCATTATTTGATTGTTGTTTGAATTGTTGAGTTATTTATGTCTTTTTTAGTTTCATTCTGGGATAAAAATATTTTATTAGTTTGATTAGTATTTGCCAGAAAAATCAAATCTATTTGATATTTTAGTAAGTCAGCATTTCATACTAAATTCCATCGCAAGTTGAAACTCAAGGTTGTGTTGATACAGGTCCGTTACTGTCAGGGGCGGATCTCCAGGATTTTATTAGGGGGGAAAGAGGGGTTCATATCCCGATAGTCAGGGGCAAGGGATATATAATAGTTTTTTCTCCTCATTATTAGGGGGCAACAGTTACCCCCCTTGACCGCCCCCCCCCCCCAAACGACGCCTCCGGTTACTGTTCTATGAAATCAATAAACTTAAAAAAATCTGCAACTTTAGGCCAGAAAACTGTGTGGTTACTTGAATTAATTCTTAAACTACCAACAACAGTAACATTGAAATCCGATTTTAAGTTAGTTAAGTGTAGAATTACACAGTCGTGTATATCTTAAAAATTTTGAAAATATCCGGCGTTCAATTTTCAGTTTACCTCCATCTGCAGTTGTACAGTTTTTGATAGTAGCGGGCTCCAAATTAAAAAAAATAAACATTTGAAAAATGTAACAATAGGAGTGTCCTGTAGTGGCGCAGAGGGTTTGACCTTAGCTTGGTAATACGGGCCCCACAGATCGAACCTTGCTGTAGCAACACACTGTAGCGCTGACGCAGGGACCTTAGGAGAGTTGCCACCCCTAGTCATTTATCACTATTTCCAGTGGTTTTTATATTGCCTAAACAAAAATATTACTAAATCAGCACATGAATCACTAGATTATTGAAGAAAATCACTAAATCAGGCAAAAAATCAATAAAAACTAGTGATTTTTTCCTCACCAGGTGGCAACACTGGACATTAGCAGTCAAGAAACGTCGCTAATCCGATTGCTTACCTAGTAACAAAAAAGCCAAAAATAAATGGCACCCGACACATTAGGATGGTGTAGCTTATCTTTGAAGGTGTAGCTGTTTTTGGGAATCAATAAATTGTTAGTATTTGAATTTTTACGGGTGAAAAGTGCACACAAAGTTCACTACTTAGTTTTATTTATTTTCGCAGTTCAACGTGGCAACAATGACGAAGATGTCATACTGCTCTAAAAACTCCCTAATTTTAAAACAACCAAATGAAAAACCTTAGAAATTTGTGGTTTTCAGGTACGAAAAGAGAACTGAGAGGGGTCCAGAGGACCAAATATATTTTAATGTCCTTTGTAAATGTTTCCCACGGGCCATCAGGGGAGTAACTTAGGTTTAGGTGACTTACGTCTATAGCTTCAGGCTGGTTGATTTTGAAGCCAAAAATGAAAATCATTTTTAGTCGTTATTTGGTTGTTCCGTATATAGTTTAGGGCCGGTTAACTCAGATTATACACCAAAATATAAATGTTATTTTTCAGACCTTTGATTTTTGCAGGGTTCTGGGCTATTTCCATTTTATATGTCTTCTTCTTTTATGGATAAAAAGATTGAGCAGTTTGATTGTAATTTGTTAGAAATCAAATCTAAGTTCAACTTTAGTAGTTCAGCATTTTGATATACTGCTGTCGCAAGTTGAAACTCGAATTTCCGTTTATATAAGTCTGGAACTGAATTATAGCGACTATTTCCTTGAATAAATTCTTAATTATCAGTGCTCCTCAGGGGCTATTCGGGAAGTGTCCATAGTTTCAGGCTGGTTGATCCCGACTTCATAATAAAAAAATGAAGATGATTTTGTTCAGTCATTATTTCGTTGTTGCTGGATTCTCAGTTGTTTTTGCCTTTTTTTCTGGATTGTTATTTCTTGATAAAAGAACAACTTTAATAGTTCGATTGATATTTATTGAACAATCAAATATATGTGATATTGTGCAGGTGATTTGCATATATTGTTTCAGGCTTGTTGACTGTGATTTCAAAACCCAAAGATGCAGATCATTTTTCAGTCATTATTTTATTAGTACCGGATTCTGACTTATTTGTTTACGCTTGCATATTTAAAGACAAAAAAAAATTCAAATGTCAAAAATAGTTTATTTGCTATTTGCTGAAAAATAAACCCAAGTTATTACTTAGGTGGGCCTTCATTTTGAAAATGAGGCTGTAGCAAAAAGAAAAAACTGCAAAAATATTTACCGTGCCTGAGCAATAATTTTAATGTTTTCATTCAAACTAAAAAAAAATACCTGAAAATTTTAAAATTAGTTTGTTTTTTGTTTGATAAAATCAAATTCGTTACGTTATTAAGCTTACAGGTTTGAACACAATCAGTTATATAATGTCAGTAGGAAGGCTTAAAAAAAAAAGATTGCAATCATAGGCAGCGCAATCGCGCTGCCTAAGTAAAGAACGATGTTGGCACAATCTATAATTAATTTTTTGTTTTCCATACCAGGGCACTTTGTATCGAAGGATTTCTCGTAGAAACTTCGAAAAGGGTTCATTCAATTGGAAATTGGAATGGCTAGTGTCCTTTTTAATAGTCGAAAGTGATTGAAAGGCAACTAACACCCTTCCACGCCCACCATTTCCCCAAACACATCCAATCAAAATTTTGAGACAGTCATTTTGTTCAGCGTAGTCGATATTAAGATAGAAATTACATTTCCGAGGAGGACACTCCCCCCACAGCCCTCAGGGCAATGGTTGTAAGTTATACCCTGGGGGCATATAAGATTTTTATAGAAAGCTTTATCGTAGAAACTTCAAAAAGCTCATTCCATTGGAAATTCAAAGGGCTGGTGCCCTTTATAATAGTCAAAAATGATTGGAGGGCAACTAACCCCTCTCTCACGCCCACCTTTTCCCCAAACACATCCAATCAAAATTTTTAGATAGCCATTTTGTTCGACGTAGTTGAAAGTTCTGGAAATTAGGTCTTTGAGGATGACAACCCCCCACAGCCCTCAGGGCAAAGGTTATAAGTTATGCCCTGGGGGAAAATAAGGTTTTCATAGAAAGTGTTGTCGTAGAAACTTCAAGAAGGGTTCATTCGATTGGAAATTGAAACGGCCACTGTCCTTTTTAATAGTTGAAAGTGATTAGAGGGCAACTAACCCCCCTCTCACTCCCACCTTCTATCCAAATACATCAAATCATCATTTTGAGATAACTATTTTGTTCAACATAGTTGAAAGTTCTGGAAATTAGGTCTTTGAGGTTGATAACCCCTCAGAGACCTCAGTGCAAGGGTTACAAGTTATGCCCTAGGGGCATAAAAGGTTTTTATTGAAAACTTTTTCGTAGAAACTTGAAAATGGATGCAATCGATTGAAAATTCAAAGGGCTAGTGCCCTTTTTAATAGTTGAAAGGAATTGGAGGGCAAATAACCCCCCTCTCACGCCCACCTTTTCCCCAAACACATCCAATCAAAATTTTGAGATAGCAATTTTCTTCAACGTAGTTGAAAGTTCTGGAAATTAGTTCTTTGAGGAAGACAACCCCTCCCCCCCCAACCCTCACGGCAAGGGTTGTAAGTTATGCCCTCGGGGCATAAAAGGTTTTTATTGAAAGCGTTGTCGTAAAAATTTCAAAAGGGTTCATTCGATTGAAAATTGAAAGGGTTAGTGCCTTTTTTAATAGTCGAAAGTGATTGGAGAGCAACTAACGTCCACCATTTCCCCAAACACATCCAATCAAAATTTTTAGATATGTATGTTGTTCAACGTAGTTGAAAGTTCTGGAAATTAGGTCTTTGAGGATGAGAACCCCCACACAGCCCTCTGGGCAAGGGTTGTAATTTATGCCCTGTGGGCATATAAGGTTTTTATAGAAAGCCTTGTCGTAGAAAACTTCAAAAAGGGTCATTCGATTGGAAATCAAAAGGGCTAGTGCCCTTTTTAATAGTCGGAAGTGATTGGAAGGCTTGACATTTTTATAGTAAAGATCGATGTGGGTAAAATGTTTGTTTTTTTTTTCGTTTAGACCAGGTCACTTCGTATTGAAGGAGTTGTCGTAGGAACTTCTAAAGGGGCTCATTCGATTGAAAATAGAAAGGGCTAATCCCCTTTTTAATTGTCGAAACTGATTGGAGCGCAACTAGTCCCCTTCCCACGCCCACCCTCCCATTTTCCCATTATGTTTAAAAACTAAATGTTGCCTTAAGATTAGATCAAAATGCACTGTGTTAATGCTAAATCCAAATAAGGCATCTCAGCAGTATCCTAAGTATGACTGAGGTCATAGTCTTCAAACTTTCGGGGCTACTTCTGCTCTTAAAGTTTAACCAAATCAAAATAGCGTAAATGTATCCAAGCTATCAAAGAAAGTAAAGAGATTTTTTTTTGCGAATGGTATCAAGTTTTCTATTTCAGGTCAACTAGAGGAGGTATGAAACTAAATTAGACACTACTATTTGTGTCCAGATTTTTAAAAGGGTGTATGCTGTTAAAAATTGCTGAAAATTTTTCTCCAGCATACAAATAGCAGGCCAAACTATAAAGTCTTAAAAAAGGAAAAGATTCTAAGTATTATTTTCGTTTTCCCTGAAAACACTGTGTCAATATAAAACGAACAGAAATTAATTAAAATAACTTTTTCAACAAAATAAGTTTTTCAAAGAAAATTAAAGAACTCCATTAAACCAAAAATGAAAAAAAAAATAAAATCAAATATTCTACCAAGCGTGAAGCTACCACAAATCATACATCGATAAATAAATGAAACCCAAAACGAACAGAAATTACAATAAATAACCGAGTCAAACTCAAAATGAGCAGAAATTGACATGAGTAGGGCTCAAAATCCCTATGCCTTCCCAAGACCAGAACATAATTAGCACTTTACTGAAAAAAATGCAAATGTATGTGCATTGTCAGTTTAATATACATATACTGATATCAAAATGTTAATATTATTTGATTTACTAAAGTTATAAAAGTAAAAACATTTATATTTTTTCAGTAAAGTGCAAATTATGTTCTGGCCTTGGTAAGGCAAGAGATTTTGAGCCCTACTCATGTTAATTTCTGCTCTTTTGAGTTTGAATCGGTTATTTCCGCTTTTTAGAGTTTCGGTTAGTATTGAGCCGGGTCGCTCCTTACTTACAGTTCGTTACCATGAACTGTTTGATATCGGTGTTAGAAATCAGACTTCAGACCGGGGCCCGGTGGCTGGTAACTGCAGTAATATTTGTATATATTTTAACGTGGATTACAAATTTAAAAAACCTTAAAAAAGAAAACCAAAAGTTTGAAGCTTAGTAGATATCGTTGTTAGAAATCAGACTTGTTTTAATAGTCAAATATCTTTGAAAAAACCCCAGTATGAAAAGACAGCAAATTGTCTCAAACTGTCTGTGGCTAGAAGACAAGCGAAAATGAGAATCCGTATATAGAAGCCTGCCGCGTGCCGAGTACTATTGGCTTGTGTACTATATGCGAGTACTATATACTATATATGCTTGTGTATGCGTATATTTGACACAAAAATCTCTGTTAGGCCATGTCAATATTTTATCGATTATCCTAGACATGAAAGGTGCTACTGTTACCCTTCAGTTCTCTCTTTTCATCCCATTTTTTAAATTTTGCCGGACAATGCATCAAATTTTGTGCATCAGCGTAGTTTCATTTTAGTGCATAGAGCAGTGGACTTAAGCGGGGCTGTCTCTTTAAATATAGGATAATTTTCGTTCATTTGAAGTTTTACGTTAAACTAAGGTTTCTTTTGAAGAAAAAATGTTTTTCAAATCTTTCTAGGACTTCCTAAGTTTAACTTAGGCTAGGTTTTATTTTATTTCAAATTTAGGTGTTGGGCGGATATCCGCCCAACATTTTATTTCTTCGTGAAGTAATGTCTGTAGGTATCTCTGTTGGTAAGCAATATGCTCTGTTATGCCACAGTCAAAATGTTTCGGTAATAAGGAGGTTTTCTGTCGCCGCACAGCACCCTCGTTGCAGTCTTAAACCAAAAATATCCCTCAGAATGAACGCAGACTGAGACGCGTTTTCGTTACTTATTCATCTGGAGGACTTCTTGCGAAAAATCGGAAACTTTTGGCCTAACAATTGTTGCGCAAATGCCCAATGCAGTTACGTAAATTAATGGAGCTTAAAATGAATTGAACCATTCAAATGAAGCTTAAAAATGATTGTGATAATAATCGTTTAGGTTGTTATACTGCAGATATAGTTTAGACGAATGTGACACACCGCGACAGTTCAGTCTCTCAAATGTTAAACTTAAAATATTATATATATGTATATATATATACTCGTATATATATATATATATATATATATATATATATATATATATATATATATATATATATATATATATATATATATATATATATATATATATATATATATATATATATATATATATATATATATATATTGGTTAACCTTTAACAATTTCCTAAAAGAAGAGTTTTCCTAAAAGAGTTTAAAACAAAGTTCTTACTGAAGACGGTAAATTTGCCCCCCCTCAGAGAAAAATCTTTAACTACGCCCTTGCCAAAGGAATTAATTGATTTGATGGTATTTTTAGGTATTCATGAGAGAACCTCTGCAACAGAAAATGGAAAAAGAGCGTTTGGTACTTCAGAACGCGGCAGCGATTAAGATCCAAACAGCTGTTAGAGGACACTTGGCTAGAAGGCGATATAAATTGATGAAAAACAGTGCTGTAAAGATACAGGTACGTTTTTTTTTAAATGATTGATGATTTAATGATTGTTTTGATTTAACGATTGGAATTCAAAAGTCTGTGTCGTTATGCATTAGGTTGCTCAGCTCTTTTTCAAAGTTCTTTTTTGGAAGTTTTGAAAAATGACTCATAAATAATACTTTTTCACTATACAGTATGAAATCATTTTGATATCCCACACTTAAGTTTTTGTCTCTAACAATTTGAATTTTTCTGTATTGCAAGAAAAATACTTTATTTTTTACCGCAATCTGAGATAAAGAATTTTATTATTTTTTATCTTTTTTTTATTGTATTTAGTAACTTTTTTAGGACATAAAACTTATCTTTTCACATTTCATGTTTGCAAATGGGAAAAGATTCAAACAAAACCACTTGGTTAACTTTATGTCGAGACACGCACTTCTGCTTCTTTGAAGATATGATCCCCTAGGCTGGCTAAGTTAAATAAAAGTGTGTTTATGAAATAAAATAATAAAATAACGCTCACAGTAAAATGATGGGCTATTTGAAAGCAGAGTGACGTCTATAATAGAAGCAAATGTATTGGATTCCTGAAATAATATTCAGTTCTCTTTGAATTATGCAACATTATATTGGATTTACAGGACAATAGCCCATCCCATCCCAACTAATAGCTCAACCAATACAGTTTTGCCATAAATACTGTTCGGGCTGCTTGGAAGCAGAAAGCTAATGGATAATATTGCAGACTTATTTTATTATTATTCTTCGACTTATATAAAATTATAATTGGATTTGCGGTACAGTAGCCCATCAATTCCCTGCTCAATAGTCCCATCAATTGATTTTGCACTATTTGAAAGTAGAGTGGCGACTATGATAGAGCAAAATGCATTGGATTGCAGGAATGATTTTTACTACTCTTGGATTTACAAAACATTATAATTGGATTTTTGGTACAATAGCCCTTCATACTCCCACCAAACTGCCCCACCATCAAATTTGTGCCATCAGCAGAGTTTGGACTATTTGAAAGCAGAGTAGCGTCTATAATAGGTGCAAATATATTGAATGCCAGTAATTTTTTTTAGTACCCTGTGGGTTACATAATATTACAATTGGATTCCCACAACAATAGCCCATCGTATCCCCACTAATAGCCCCACCAACACAGTTCGAACTACTGAAAAGCAGACTGGTGTCTACATTAGAAACTAATGCATGTGATTTCAGAAATTATTTTTATTAATCTTTGACTTGCAAAACGTTATAATGGGATATACAGGATATTAGCCCATTAATCTACACTAAATAGCCCCGCCAACACATTTTTGCCACCAACACATTTTGGACTGTTTGAAAGCAGATGGGGCGTCTATAATAGAGGCAATTGCTTTGGATTCTAGAATAATCTTTTTAGTGCTCTTTGAATTAAACAACATTTTAATAGGATCTGCAGTACAATAGCCAATCGTATCCCCACTAATATCCCCACCAACACAGTTCGAACTACTGGAAAGTAGACTGTTGTCTAAATTAGAAACTAATGCATGTGATTGCAGAAATTATTTTTATTACTCTTTGACTTGCAAAACGTTATAATGGGATACAAAGGATATTAGCCCATTAATCTACACTAAATAGCCCCACCAACACATTTTTGCTACCAACATATTTTGGACTGTTTGAAAGCAGAGGGGCGTCTATAATAGAGGCAATTGCTTTGGATTCTAGAATAATCTTTTTAGTGCTCTTTGAATTAAACAACATTTTAATAGGATCTGCAGTACAATAGCCCATCGTATCCCCACTAATAGCCCCACCAACACAGTTCGAACTACTGAAAATCAGACTGGTCTCTAAATTAAAAACTAATGCATGTGATTCCAGAAATTATTTTTATTAATCTTTGACTTGCAAAACGTTATAATGGAATATACAGAATATTAGCCCATTAATCTACACTAAATAGCCCCACCAACACATTTTTGCCACCAACACATTTTGGACTGTTTGAAAGCAGAGGGGCGTCTATAATAGAGGCAATTGCTTTGGATTCTAGAATAATCTTTTTAGTGATCTTTGAATTAAACAACATTTTAATAGGTTCTGCAGTACAATAGCCCATCTTATCCCCACTAATAGCCCCACCAACACAGTTCGAACTACTGAAAAGCAGACTTGTGTCTAAATTCGAAACTAATGCATGTGATTGCAGAAAATATTTTTATTACTCTTTGACTTGCAAAGCGTTATAATTGGATATACAGGACATTAGCCCATTGATCTACACTAAATAGCCCCGCCAACACATTTTTGCCACCAACACATTTTGGACTGTTTGAAAGCAGAGGGGCGTCTATAAAAGAGGCAATTGCTTTGGATTCTAGAATAATCTTTTTAGTGCTCTTTGAATTAAACAACATTTTAATAGGATCTGCAGTACAATAGCCCATCGTATCCCCACTAATAGCCCCACCAACACAGTTCGAACTACTGAAAAGCAGACTGGTGTCTACATTAGAAACTAATGCATGTGATTCCAGAAATTATTTTTATTAATCTTTGACTTGCAAAACGTTATAATGGGATATACAGAATATTAGCCCATTAATCTACACTAAATAGCCCCACCAACACATTTTTGCCACCAACACATTTTGGACTGTTTGAAAGCAGAGGGGCGTCTATAATAGAGGCAATTGCTTTGGATTCTAGAATAATCTTTTTAGTGCTCTTTGAGTTAAACAACATTTTAATAGGATCTGCAGTACAATAGCCCATCGTATCCCCACTAATAGCCCCACCAACACAGTTCGAACTACTGAAAAGCAGACTGGTGTCTACATTAGAAACTAATGCATGTGATTTCAGAAATTATTTTTATTAATCTTTGACTTGCAAAACGTTATAATGGGATATACAGAATATTAGCCCATTAATCTACACTAAATAGCCCCACCAACACATTTTTGCCACCAACACATTTTGGACTGTTTGAAAGCAGAGGGGCGTCTATAATAGAGGCAATTGCTTTGGATTCTAGAATAATCTTTTTAGTGCTCTTTGAATTAAACAACATTTTAATAGGATCTGCAGTACAATAGCCAATCGTATCCCCACTAATATCCCCACCAACACAGTTCGAACTACTGGAAAGTAGACTGTTATCTAAATTAGAAACTAATGCATGTGATTGCAGAAATTATTTTTATTACTCTTTGACTTGCAAAACGTTATAATGGGATACAAAGGATATTAGCCCATTAATCTACACTAAATAGCCCCACCAACACATTTTTGCTACCAACATATTTTGGACTGTTTGAAAGCAGAGGGGCGTCTATAATAGAGGCAATTGCTTTGGATTCTAGAATAATCTTTTTAGTGCTCTTTGAATTAAACAACATTTTAATAGGATCTGCATTACAATAGCCCATCGTATCCCCACTAATAGCCCCACCAACACAGTTCGAACTACTGAAAATCAGACTGGTATCTAAATTAGAAACTAATGCATGTGATTGCAGAAATTATTTTTATTAATCTTTGACTTGCAAAAACGTTATAATGGAATATACAGGATATTAGCCCATTAATCTACACTAAATAGCCCCACCAACACATTTTTGTCACCAACACATTTTGGACTGTTTGAAAGCAGAGGGGCGTCTATAATAGAGGCAATTGCTTTGGATTCTAGAATAATCTTTTTATTGCTCTTTGAATTAAACAACATTTTAATAGGATCTGCATTACAATAGCCCATCGTATCCCCACTAATAGCCTATTAATAGCCTATTAAATATTGTTTGATTCAAAGAACACTAAAAAGATTATTCTAGAATCCAAAGCAATTGCCTCTATTATAGACACCCCTCTGCTTTCAAACAGTCCAAAATGTGTTGGTGGCAAAAATGTGTTGGTGGGGCTATTTAGTGTAGATTAATGGGCTAATATCCAGTTCGAACTACTGAACAACACAGTTCGAACTACTGAAAAGCAGACTGGTATCTAAATTAGAAACTAATGCATGTGATTGCAGAAATTATTTTTATTACTCTTTGACTTGCAAAACGTTATAATCGGATATAAAGGATATTAGCCCATTGATCTACACTAAATAGCCCCGCCAACACATTTTTGCTACCAACATATTTTGGACTATTTGAAAGCAGAGGGGCGTCTATAATAGAGGCAATTGCTTTGGATTCTCGAATAATCTTTTTAGTGCTCTTTGAGTTAAACAACATTTTAATAGGATCTTCAGTACAATAGCCAATCTTATCACCACGAATATCCCCACCACCACAGTTCGAACTACTGAAAAGCAGACTGGTATCTACATTAGAAACTAATGCATGTGATTGCAAAAATTATTTTTATTACTCTTTGACTTGCAAAACGTTATAATGGGATACAAAGGATATTAGCCCATTAATCTACACTAAATAGCCCCACCAACACATTTTTGCCACCAACACATTTTGGACTGTTTGAAAGCAGAGGGGTGTCTATAATAGAGGCAATTGCTTTGGATTCTAGAATAATCTTTTTAGTGTTCTTTGAATCAAACAATATTTTAATAGGATCTGCAGTACAATAGCCCATCGTATCCCCACTAATAGCTCCACCAACACAGTTCGAACTACTGAAAACCAGACTGGTGTCTAAATTCGAAACTAATGCATGTGATCGTAGAAATTATTTGTATTACTCTTTGACTTGCAAAACGTTATAATGGGATATACAGGACATTAGCCCATTGATCTACACTAAATAGCCCCGCCAACACATTTTTGCCACCAATACATTTTGGACTGTTTGAAAGTAGGGCGTCTATAATAGAGGCTATTGCTTTGGATTCTAGAATAATCTTTTTAGACTCTTTGAATTAAACAACATTTTATTAGGACAATAGCCCGTCGTGTCTCCACCATTAGCCCCACCAACACAATTTGCTGTTGCTGCTGCTGCTTATTTCAGAGTTCTTCGTCAAGTGAAAGTAAAACAGAAACACATTGACTTTAAAAGCAAAGGAAAAAAACAGATGGCGTGTGAGTGGTGATGAACAATAAAAGCTTCGTTTTGATGAATGCAAAAAGGAAATAAAAACAGCCAGCTAGACTTTATTTATACTTAAAAAAAAATGTAGTTATGTTTTTCTTTGCAGATAAAGCAACTGTTTTTGTCAGGGTTTTTATAGCATATCTAAACTTGCCATGACTAACTCTGCAACTCCACCCTTGTTGTTATTTTTATGTGAGCTACCATCTTGATTCTATGACCACATCCTTCTTATTTTTTTTCACATTGTGAGGTAGAGTTTTTCAAATCATCGTTAAGGTTTCAAAAACCTTTCATATATCTTACGTAATAAAATTGAGAATATTTTGTAATATTTTATGTTTTGTAACTTTGTATATTTTTTTTACATTTTAGACATATGTCCGTAGTAGTCTCTTACTTTCTCTCTTCTGCATCTTCTATTTTTGTGTTACTGAATCAAGCTTTACTTTTATACTCATTGAGTTCATCTTCTTTTTTACTTATTTTCTTCTTTAATCTTTCTATTTATTTTTGTTTTTATATTTTTTTCTGTTATCCTACTTTCTCCTACTCTTCTTATTCTTAGTCTTTGCTTTATTCGGTTATTCATCTCTGTTTCGCTGTTTTCGGTTTATTCTTATTCTTCACTTTTTGTTGCTCTTTCCTCTGTCCCATTCTTTGTTTTATTCTTCTCATTTCACTTTATTTGCTTTATTCTTTTGCTTACTCTTCACGTTGTTTTACTCTTCTTATAGTCTTGCTCTGGTTCAGTCACGCTATATTTTGAACTCCTCTTCTTTTATCTTTTCCGCTCTCATTGGCAGGACCCAAATCAGGCACGAAAACATAATTTTTTTGTGGGAATGGGGGGGGGGGGTGGATACAGAGGAATGAAATTGCAAATTCGAAGGATAATATAGGAAACTATATTACAATTGTAAAAATTTTGAAATTTTGCGGGGAGCAGCATGGGTCCGAAAACTGGCCACCCTGTGCATGTGCCAGTCCTAAACTTTCAGTTTTTATTCCGCTCTTTTTATTTTCTTTTTTCCTATGGTATCTTTTCTTTTTCTTTTGTTATTTCGTTTTATTTGTTTTTGCATTGTTCTGCATTATGGATAAAAAAAAAGGATAAAGATCCTTCTGAGCCATTGCTGGCACATAGGGCGTCGGATTGACGTTTTGGATCGACGCGTAGGGTGTCGGATTGACGTTCGTTCTGTCTATTTTTACATGGACAAACAGCAAGCTTGTCGCCCAATTATGGATGGCCATTAAATAATTAAACACAATGCAAAAAAATATATATATATTCGTGGTTTTATATTATTGTTTATTTTTATTATAGTTATTGTTTTGGCTGGTGTTATTGTTTTTCTTGCAGGCTGAAGTGCGAGGCTTTATCGCCAGAAAGAGGTATAAACGATTAAAGCGAGGAATTGTGAAGGCCCAGGCAAAGCTTCGAGGAACAAGACAAAGAAAACTTTACCTGGAAATGAAGGTAAGATTTTATATATATATATATATATATATATATATATATATATATATATATATATATATATATATATATATATATATATATATATATATATATATATATATATATATATATATATATATTTGTTTTTTGGGTTTTATTTTTCGCCTTTTTGTCTTTTAATCGTTTTTCTGTTTTAGAGGGTATCCTAAAATTCGTTATGGATTTTTTTTTTCATATCGGAGCCGAAACGTTTTCCGAAAAATCTTCTTCTTACCAATGAAAGATCTTACGAAGAAGCAAGTATAGTGGTTTATTCACAAACTCTTCGCTGAGTTTATTATTTATTGTATTTTGTCATTGTTTGGTATTGTTTTATAGTAATATTTATATACAGTAATATTTTTATTATAGTTTATTGTAATTATTGTTTATTTTATTTGTTTTACCCATCTTAAACCTATCCATATCAGAAACCATGATATTTATTTATAAATTTTTTGTTTGTTACAAAATTAGGAAGTGCTTTGCGCGGTACCGTTTTTTGGCAGTGTTGCCACTTTGGACCCAATTATTTAAATTTGATAACGCTTTGTACGCTGTAATAATTTAAAATTGAATTATTTACAATCTTTTTCCCCAAAGACAAATTGGACCTTCTGTTGCCCCAATGACAATTGCACCTTCTGTTGCCTCAAAGACAATTGCACCTTCTGTGGGTCCAAAGACAATTTCACCTTCTGTTGCCCCAAAGACCATTACACCTTCTGTTACCGCAAAGACAATTGCACCTCCTGCTGCCCCAAAGACAATTGCACATTCTGTTGCCCCAAAGACAATTGCACCTTCTGTTGCCCCAAAGACAATTGCACCTTCTGTTGCCCCAAAGACTATTGCACATTCTGTTGCCCCAAAGACAATTGCAGTTTCTGTTGCCCCAAAGACAATTGCACCTTCTGTTGCCCCAAAGACAATTGCATATTCTGTTGCCCAAGGATAGTTGCACCTTAATTGAATAGCTACTCCTTAAGTTGCTTGTTGCCCTACATTTTTCGTTGTTTTTGTTTTTTTTTTGCAGATTTTTAAAATTAATATCTATCTTAAACTCATTATCTTAAACACGAAAGAATGGGGAGAAGGCTATGTATCAAAAGATGAGTTTTCAGTATTATTCATCCTAGACTCCCTCTCTCTCTTCTTTTTTGTTAAGATGAGTATGTGTATCTCAGAAAATTATGACATGTCTATCCTGATTAGTCTCATGTTCCTCTTAATACATGTTTGTTAGCAGGCAATTACACGAAGTGGGGAAGGAGTGAATCCGACTCATTCCCCTGAAACAACACTATTTTTATGATCGATTTCTTTAAATACTTATATTCTATATATAACTATTCCATTGTTGTGTTTTTGGGCCTTCTGTCCTATCCCCAAAATATATTCGGCTTATTTACCTGTTTGTTGCTCACTGATTTTAATATAAATTACCTATGTGTGCAAATTATGCACACAGGGGGGGGGGGAAACATAGGCCGTCCAACCCCAAGGTTAGCTAAAAAGACTTTACCCCGGAAATATTAGAAATAATGACATATAAATGTTCATTGATTTTGTTTTGGACTCCATCTCATAGAAAAAGCCTCCAATGCTTGTGTTTCGGTGGTGTATGTAATTTTTTTAATTTTTTACAGGAAGAGTTGAAAAAGCGTAAAGAAGTGGATAAGGAACGGATACAGATAAAGAAAGTTGAAGAACTGTCAAAGGCTAATGCTAGGAGTCGGAATCCTGAACTGGGTCAAGAAATATCCTTCATTCTTGAGGAGCTTGATGGTAGGTTTATTGGCAGGATTATAAAACAACTTTTATTTCTTTTACTTTTTTTAATATTTTACGTAAACAAATGGTGATGATTTGGATGAAGAAAGTACCGTAAAGTTCACCATTTGTATTTTTTCTGATAGAAAAACTATTTTTTGATCAAATTTAATAAGGAGGTCATTTGTTTTCATAGTGAAAACAAAATGCTGTTTTTTCTGGAATAAAAACACTTTCCGTTTTCTGGAAAGAAAACACTTGGAACATTTTCGAAAACCTCTCTTTTTAAGTGCTATTTTAAGGTCTTGTTAGTAACGTTTACTTCAAGAATACACTATTTCAGAAATATAATTCTTGTCAATATGAAGGAAAGTATGTATGCTTCTTGTGGGAGAGGATAAGCTTATATTTAAACTTACTTGTACTTGGATCAGGACACAAACTATGTAGCTCTCCCTGGCGACAGGGTCTGGCGGACTGTTTAATTCCACATATTACGGTTTAGGATTAATGGGGTGATAATTTCGATCCATGAAGGATCCCATCTGCAACCGTGTCTTCGGAACCCGCCAATCGGCTCGAGGTCAGATTTTACGGTGTTTAGCAAAGTTTTGGCTTGTCCTCCATGTCATTTCCTCCAATCAGGTGCTGTTTTGCAGCTTAGGCTTTGATTTGTAAAGGTCTTGGTCTGTCTTCGGTAAATATGGCCGGACTAGGACAAGTGGCGGCGTCGAATGATCGTTGTGATGCTGTACTTCTAGTCACATCGTCGGCGGATGATCGTATTTGGGATTCAGTCGCTGAGACGTAACCCCAGTATTCTCCTCAGGCATCTGTGTTCAAAAACGTTGAGGGTGTGTGCCTCGGCGACTTTTAAGGGCTACGATACAGTAAGACCGATCAAACTAGGGCATCGTAAATACAGATTTTTGATTTCCAGGGGATTTCCTTCCTTTTCCATAGCGGCTTCCACAGCTGTGCAAAGACAGCGGAAGCTGATGCAATGCTACTTTGTGTTTCTTTGCTACATCCGCCGTTGATGTTGATGTAAGATCCGAGGTACTTGAATTCATTGACAACTTCAATCTGCCTTTGTTCAGGGGCTATAGGGGTAGAGTTTATATCCGGGGCATTAGACATAGCTTGTCAATATTAATGTTGAGCCCTAATGGGGCAGCAACGTCGGAGACTTTCAGAAGCATATTCTGGGCTTCACCAACGGATTCACCTATAAAAGAAACATTGATTTTTTGATTTTGCTTTTTTTGCATTGCCTTTTTGATTACCCAATTGACGACAAAATTGAATAGTTCGGGAGAGAGTACATACCCTTGCCTCACACCGAAGTCGATACCGAAAAGCGGGGAAAGTTCTCCGCTGACTTAGATACAGGCTCGTGTGTGTTGATAGTAAGCCTGAATGAATCGTATGATTATAGGTAGAACATGAAGGGCCGTAATTAAGTCGATGAAGACAGCGACGGTGATTTGTTGATGCTTGGCTCTATGCTCAAAAATCTGTCTCAGGGTGAAGAGTTGGTCAATACAGCCCATGCCGGCTCGGAAACCAGATTGGTTGGGGAGGATTCTTTCGTTGAGGACTTTGCGGAATCGGTTAAGCAGGATCATTGCAAAGATCTTTCCTGCAATATTTATTACTGAGATCCTTCTGTAATTTTTGCGTTCAGTGCGGTTGCTTTTCTTGAAGACTGGCAGTATAACTGAGTCTTCCCATTCCTTGGGAAACCGTTCCTGAAACCACATTGAGCAGAAGAGTTTCTGTAGTTTCTCAGCGAGAATAGGAGAAGCTTTGTAGACTTAGGCTGGGACTGGGATAGAATCTGTGCCTGGTGCCTTGTGATTCCTCAGCTTCTTGATTGCCTCTTTTATCTCTTTTATTCAGGGGGGGGGGGGTGAACATTGACGTTGCTGTATGGGGCTTGTTGACTCGGTGGTACTGAGTTAAGGCTAGGGTTACTTGGCTGGAGTGCAGTGGCGCTATTGCTGGGAGATATTTGAGCGGAAGGGATATTGTGACTGTGGTTCAACAGCTCCTTGAAGTGGTGCTGCCATCTTGTGGTTATGTCATCTTTTCTTGACAAAAGCGTTCCATCTTCGCCTCTCACTCCAGTTGAGATCTTTTTACTTTTCCCAGTTGCTTCTTTTAGTAGTTGTTAAAGCTTTCTGGTATCTGAATAACTAGCAGCCTTCTGCATATCTGCCGCCACGTGGTCCCAGTAGTGTTGTCTTTCGCCCCATCCAGATCTTCCAACAGCTCTTTCGTGGTCTGCCTCGTGGCTTCCAACGCGGGCGTTAAAATCCCCTCTTAGGATGAGTAGATCTCGGTTTGGGACTGTTCTCAATGACTAAATCAGAGCATTGTTGAACTCCTCAACTGTACTTTCGTCCGTGGCTGTGGTTGGTGCATAGGCTGAGATGACAGTGATGTTGAACAGGTGACCTTTAAGACGGGCCTTAGCCAAACGGGTTGAGATTGGCTGTCATTCAACTAGGGATTTGGCTGCCATAGTACTGAGGAAGAGACTAACCTCCGCATTACCAGAGCCCTCGCTAGCTCCGGATTTGAAAAAGTGGAATTTCTATTTTCCGGCAGGGGTGGAGATGAGCTCATTTTCCAGATTTCCATTTAGCCGGGTTTCGATACATATAGAATATCTATGCAATATCTTTTAGTAGCTTGTATTTAGCTTGTATTTATATGTTTTTGTAGCAGGACATAACTTTCATCTCACAATTTGTATTCCCTATTTTATGGGGAGAGAAAACTCAGACACACATATCAAAGACTTGCATTTAATTTGTGACTGCACTGTAATAAAACTACTAGAGGACAAACTGAAGGATAAGTTGAATATATGGAAATTAAAGAGAGAATTGTGTTAAGGCCTTGAACCATTCCCTTATTAACTATTTAAAAATGTGGCTAATATAGTGGCAAGATTTATCCAAACAGTGTTACCATTGAAAGTTTTGCCTGATAAAAATATATTATCCTACCCTTAAGAAGTATGGTAAGTATATATACTGTCATTTTTTAATATATTGGATAACATATGGGATAACATAATATTACATTGGGATACTATATTGGGATTTTGCAACATATTTAGATTTTTTCATACCGTCATTTTTTAACAGATTAACATACTGGGACTTTTTAGCATATTGGGATTTTTCTTTAGCATACTGTCATTTTTTAACATATTGAGATTTTTTTTCGAACCTTAGGTTGTTAGCAGTGGCGTAATTTCGTCAAAATCCTAGGGGGGAGGGGAGGCCAAACTTGAAGCCGATTTTCCTAAATTAAGCAAAAATGACGGTAAACACTAAAAAATAAGCCATTTTGTACCAAAATTGTACTATTTAGTACTATACAAGTAAATGTCTGTTTCTGTTGGTGCTTGAATTATGCAGGTTTATCTTAGTTTTGACAAGATTTTGGAAGAAACTAAATTTCAGCTGGGGAGGCAAACTGGGGCCGGGGGGGGGCACAAACCGAGGTCTGGTAGGGGCACTTGCCCCCTTGCTCCATAGCAAATTACGCCCCTGGTTTTTAGCAAGTGAATCTGTTAAATTTTCAAGTATCTACATTATCTATAATTTATCTAGATTATGTCTAGATTATATCTATATCTAGATTATCTGTAACTTATCTATATTAAATCATCTTACAATATAAATTATTCATCTCTAAGTTTAATTTGATTCTTTTTCGGATTGTCCTGTAGTATATTCAGAAAAGTATCTATCTCTATAGGAACATAAATGATCTATCTTTAATCTTAATTTGATTCTTATTTCTTTTTCAGAATGGCATCTAGTACATTCAGAAAAGAATATTGTTAAGTTAGTTGGACAGCCTCCTCAAGTAGAGAACTGTTTTGAGCTCCCACCTGATATTCATGAATATTCTTTCCAGAAATTTGCCAACATGTATTTCAAGGTATTTTTCTCAAATAAGGTTATATATCTTTTACCAGACATGGTACCTTTTTGCGGTACTATCTTAATCACTACCAGACATGGTACCTTTTTGCGGTACTATCTTAGTCACTTGTTTTCAGCGAGCAAAACGATGAGTTTCCCTTCGTTTTTCATGAGAAACGGTTTGTATTAGAATTTGAGATTTATAGTCGGTAGCTCTCTGCTGACATCTACTTTTAGGGCAGTTAAAAGTCGTTTTTCAGGAGAAACGCTTGGTTTTCAGTAATTTTTTAGGTTTATTGTAGGTAGCTCACTAATGACATCTATGTTTAGGAAAGTTGAAAGTAACATGCTCCCTACCACCAATACGCTAAATTTTTCTTCGTATTTCCTGGAGGAAACGCTAGATATGTAGAAGTTTTTAGATTGCTGGTAGTAGCTCATTAATAATTTTTGCTTTTAGAGTAATTGAAAATGAGTTTTGTTGCCTAATTAGTTACCAAATCATGCCAATTAATTTTCAAAATTACAAAACCTGCAAAAGGACGTTGAAACATGTTTGACTGTTGTAATTGCCATCCACGGAAAGTCCAATTTGGGCTCTATATTCTCTGGCCTCCATGGCCTTGGCCATAATATTGATAACCTTTGGAGTCCAGTCTTTGAATTGAATTAACATTTTTTGGGATAAATTAACCAAAGCCAACTATTCATACAGTCTTCTGAATATAATTGAATACAACTAATAGAATTTTGAATATAGCTAAAATTGTTGAATAAAACTAATGGTATAATAGTCTTAGAATAGAGCTAATATTTTTCTTGATAAATAAACGGGGCCAATTATAAAAAAAAAACTATTTAGAGAACTCTAAAATCTAGAGCTGAATGATTGGCTGTAACTTGTTTCAGTCAAGATAAAAATTCTACTTCTGCACGGAAGTTGTTTAAAAACGAATGTCAAGAAACGTTTAGACACGTTTCTATTTAAACACGTGCATGATGTCACACTTTAGACACATGGATTTTGTCATGTGGTAGTTGTCTATGAAATGTTAACGTCGCTGTTAATTTATGGAAAAAAGTATAACTTTTGAGTTCGATGAGTAGGGATTGAGGGAGTGGAGTCCCCTAATTTAAAGTAATTTTTGCTCATCTTTAATTATATTAAATTATATCGATACTACTCTTTTATTATTTTTTATTATATATTTATATTATATAATTAGATTATATAATTATATCAATGCTCTTTTTTATTATATTAAACAAATTTTCCTCCTCCAAACTCTTTTGGGTTGAAGGGCTGTTGCTAAAATTCAGCTGGCACTTAGCCAAAAAAAACCACTGTACCGCTACCTCCAGAAGGCTAACTTCAAGTTAGACTAAAATCTAAAAGGGCTTAAGTCACTAGCACGATGAGCAAAACATTCTTTGAAATTATAAACGAAAAAACTTACACATAAAAAAAAAAAATTTTCTACGGTCTGAAACTCCTGTCATCTATTAAGACGAGTCATTTCCGCAAAGCGTTGAAAGGGTTTGCAGCCACTATATTTAGAATAAAAAAGTATTTGGAACCTATAAACGACTGTCCTGTATTCTAATAATGGGACCATCCCACTTGTCAAATCAGGCAAGTCTATAATACAGACCCAAGAGAGAATACATACATAGGCTTAGAATTAGCTAGTCGCATAAGAGAATATGACATAAATTAAACTGACATAAATTAAACTACACAAAATAATATATTTTTTATTCTGAAATAATTTCTTTTATTCTGAGTTAATTTATTTTTTTTCTGAATCTGACAATTTTTTAGCTTTTAATTTTTTTCAGACTGACTAACCTGAGTCAATGCAAGAACACTTTAAAGGGCTTTACCTTAAGAACTGATGCTTAATTTTTTTACTTTATTTTTTACTTTAAATTTTTGCTTTTAAATAATTTAAATTTGTTAGCCATAAAGTTTTTTACTTTTTAACTTTATGATTCTTAAAATTTTTTACTTTACTTTAATTTTATGGCTGATGTAATTTTCAAATTAAAGATGAAATGCAGCCGAATTAAAAGAAAAGGATTCTGCTGAGCCTTTGATATTTGGAATTTTTGGCCATCGAAGATTTTTAATTTTTGCAGTTTATAGTACCAGGGGCGTTAAAAATTAAAAAAAATCTCAATATATACTTATGTATTTTTTGTTAGTATCAAGGCCAAAAGCGTTTTCTGTTTCAACCAATCAGTTTTCTGATTTATTCTCACGATTTAACGTTGTAACAGTGACTCAAATCTGGTACTGCCCTAAAGCTTCATAGTTTTCAAGAAAAAAAGAAGGAAAATCTTAGGGAATTGTGGTTTTCAGGTATAAATAGACCTAAGATAGACCTAGGGCGGCAAAATATTTAAGTCTGGATATCCTTGTCCGGGTTGCTGCAGTAGCTAGCAACCTAGTAAGAGACGATCACGTCCAATACTAAGAAGCGTAATAGATCATAACTCCTGAAAATAGTGTTAAATCAAACAAGAAGTACACTATTAGAACCACCTTGTCCAAAAACCCTAAATAGAAAACTTGTCATCCCTTGGCTTGAATACCGAGGAAAATCTATTCGTTTGAAAAACAATATAGGTTGCTTGAACTACAACATTCTGCATATACGGCATCTTTTTTTCTTTCTTTCTTCCTTTCATTTTCTTTTTCTCCTCAGATAGCTTGGCACTGGAACGTCGTAGAAAGTTGTTTAATGACTCATTTTAAAGGAAATTGAGGAGGTTAAAAATGTTTTGTAAATCAAAAAAATATTTTTAAAATAAAATAATTTTTTTACGAAAAACTGCATTTTTTTATAACACTGTAGTAGCTCATGTTATTAACATCAGGAATTTGTCACATCTACGTGCTTTTGTAACTAACAGAAAAATATCTAAAATAAAACCAATATTTTTACAAATAACTTTTACAATTGCAAGAAGCTTGTAGACATAGTTCTGTAAAATAAGTTATGTAAAATGCAGTATTATTTTATAGATTAATGCCTCGGTATGGGAATCTAGGCATAACTAGACGGGCATGTGAACGCCACCTAACAAATTAATGTTTTTCAGACAAATGCATTGGGACCAACTCAACAGCCAATTGAAAGCCCCTTCTTACCTAAATCCAAAGAGACTGATACTCAAGATTCACTTGCTCTCTTCAAGCTGATCCTTCATTTTTGCAATGAAGTGTCAAATCCAAAAAGAGAACTGGCTATATCAAGCTATATTGTAAGCAAGGTGAGTCATATTAAAATTATTTATTATAATTTATAACGATAATGAAGTGTTTGTAAGACTCCCAGAACCACCTATTATAGTAGTGATAGTATAAACAGAATTAGGAAGAAAAAAAGGGGGGGGGTAAAACTGGGATCAATAAGTTTTTTTCTGATTCTTAAAACGATATCCGTATCAGTGTTATTGTTCTGAACACATCTTTGTTTTTAGTTTCTGTTTGTTATTCAAATATACTTGTCAACTGGACTCTGTTTTCTGCTCTAAAGTAGATAATTTGTTTTTCCAATTACACTTTTTGTGAATCTGTATAGAAAACTGGCCATATAAATACGTTGTTCGAGAAATAGGAGAAATAGGATTATGCACCAATCAAACAGTTCATGGTAACGAACTGTAAATAAGGAGCGACCCGCCTCAATAATAACCGAAACGGACTTTTGATACCAATAGATACATTAAAAGAATTGAATTTTTATGCTGATTTCAAATATATAAGTTTCATTAAGTTTAGTCGTTCTCATCAAAAGTTACGAGCCTGAGAAAATTTACCCTATTTTCGAAAAAGAGGAAACACCCCCTAAAAATAATAAAATCTTAATGAAAATCACTTCATCAGATTCAGCGTATCAGAGAACCCTATTGTAGATGTTTCAAGCTCCTATCTGTAAAAATGTGGAATTTGGTATTTTTTTGCCGTAAGAAAGATCAAGGATGCGTGTTTATTTTTTTTTTTTTTTTATTTTTTTTTTTTTTTCCAGAGGTGATCGTATCGACCCGATGGCCCTAGAATATCGCGAGAGGGCTCATTCGAACGGAAATTAAAATTTTTTAGTACCCTTTTTAAGTGACCAAAAAATTGGAGGGGAGCTAGACCCCCTCAAACGCTAATTTTTTCCCAAAGTCACCCGATCAAAATTTTAAGACATTTTTTTCAGCATAGTCGAAAAATCTAATAATTATGTCTTAAAGTATGACTTAATCCCCCACAGTCCTCGGGGGAAGGGCTTGAAGTTATGAACTTTGCCCATTGTTTACATATAGTATAGGTTATTAGGGAGCGTACAGACGTTTTCAGGTTCTTTTTTCTGGTGGGAGGGAAGGGGTTGGCGGAGGGAGTTACGTGGGAAGATATTTCCATGGAGGAATTTATTATGGGGGAAAGGGAATTTTCCATGAAGGGGGTGCCAGATTTCCCAGCATTATTTCAAAATGATCAGAAATTAAATAAATGAAAACTATTTTTCCAACTGAAAGTAAGGAGCAACATTAAAACTTAAAACGAACAGAATTCATTACCTATATTAGGGGGTTCGCCTCCTCGTCAATACGCTAAAGTTTTTCTCTCCACTCTTTACGCTAAAGTATTTTTAGTACTTCAAAGAGCTATTTATTCTAATTAAACGGCCTTTGGGATTCATGGGTCATTCTTAAGGAATTGGAACAAAATTCAGACTTTAGTATAAAGAGCGGGGCATTGGCGCGGGGGTGGACCCCCTCATGTACTTAACAAATTCTGTTCGATTTCAGTTTTAATGTTGCTCCTTATTTTCAGTTGATTTTTTTTTTTTTTTTTTTATTTAATCATCTAATGGACGGGTGACTCAACCAGACTTGACCTAGCCCTGAAATTGGTACCAGGAAAAATATGGGGAAGTTAATCAGGAAAGGTGTGTGAAAGCAAAGAAAGGCTGACCCCCCAGCCCCATTACACTTCCTAGATGAAGGGCAATGGAACGAATATTAGCCCCACTGGTATAAACTGTAAACGCTAGGTTTTATTTTCTCCTTTTCTGTAATTCTTTGCGCTTTTCTTTTTCCCTGTTTTCTTTTGCATTTTTTTCATTGAATATCCTTTGTATGCGTGTAGTTAAAAACGCGTATATTTCCTCCGAATCAGTATTACCTTATTTCATCTTTAAAACTATTCCAGCATTATTTTTTTTACTTTTAGTGAAAAACATTATTATTTTACCATCCTTAAGTTGCTTCCATCTTATCATTTACAAATCCAAAAAGAGATCTGGCCTTTTCATGTAAATTAAATAAAAAAACAAGTTGTTTTAACTGAAAGTAAGGACCGACATTAAAACTTAAAACGAACAGAAATTATTCCGTATATGAAAGTGGCTGTCCCCTCCTCAACGCCTCGCTCTTTACGCTAAAGTTTTTTATTTTTTAACAAATATGAGTTAAGACTAAGTCAAACTTTAGCGTAAAGAGCGAGGCTTTGAGGAGGGGACAGCCCCTTTCATATACGGAATAATTTCTGTTGGTTTTAAGTTTTAACGTCGTTCCTTACTTTCAGTTGAAAAAAATTGTTTTTTTATGTAATTTTTGAACGTTTTTTAATTAATGCAGGTTTTGATTTTGGCTCACTCTACATGAATAATTAAAAAAAAAATTTTGAATATTAATTATAAATTTATTTGGTTAAATGCTTTCTCGAAACCTGTTTAATTTTATTTACGAACGTTTTTATTAGTAATAAATATACGTAGCTTACGAATTAACTTACGTAATGAACCTCTATATTCTTATATTTTTAATACGTATATTAGAGAGTTCGCCCCCTAGTCAATACCTTGCTCTTTAAGCTAAAGTTCGAATTTTGTTCCAATTCTTTAAAAATTGGAAAAAACAAAAAATCTTTTAATTAAAACTTGTTTTTTTTTACTTTCAGTTAAAAAACTTGTTTTTTTATATATAATTTCTGATCTTTATTTAAATAATGCTGGGAAATCCGGCACCCCCTTCATAGCATTGTCCCTTCTCCCATGAAATATTCCTTCATGGTAAGATCCTCCCACATAACCCCCGACCCACTCCCCCCCATTACCAGAAAAAATCCCCTCTGAAAACGTCTGTATACTTCCCAATAACCAATACTATATGTTAACATTGGGTAAAGTTCATAACTTTATGAACTACGAGTTATAACTAGTTATAACTCGTATAACTAGTTATAACTATAAAGTTATAACTAGACAAAGTAATTTGTCTGTTTTGTTTATTATTTAGACTTTTATTATTAATTCATCCATTATTCTAAAAAACAATTTGTTTTTAATAATTTGATAATGTTTTAAAATAGTTGCATAATAAAAAAAATCACCTTTATTTCATCTTAGATCTGTGATATCTGTAGATTTGGTTTGTGACTCCAAATATCTGTCAGGTCTGACTAGATCACAAGCTGAAATCAATTGTCTGGTCAGTATTTTTAGCGATTAAAAATGATAAAATTATTTATAGGGATTAACCAATGACAAACTTCGTGATGAAATTCTTTGTCAGCTAGTCAGCCAAAGTTGGAAAAACACTGATGAACACAGCAACACACAAGTTTGGCTTCTCCTCTCGTGTTGCCTTAGTGCGTTCGCTCCGTCTCCAACCCTTTACAAGTATTTGCTCAAGTAAGTTGCCATTAAAATCTCTTCAATATTCTAAAATTAAAAATGGATTTAAAACATCAAACTATCAAAAGACCCTTTTTTCAGGGTCTTTTTAAATGTTCTTCAGTTTTTTTTTTTTTAGGATCTTAGGGTCCATGCAAACCATCAAATCAAAATCCTGTTTTACATATTTATACTGTATACAAAAACACTATATTCTGGAATTTTCCAGTAGCTCCTCCCGACATTCTAATTCTATTTTTTTCAGTAGCTCCTACCAATGTTCTGCTTCTTTTTTTTCCAGTAGCTCCTCCCGATATTCTGCTTCTTTTTTTCCAGTAGCTTCTCCCAGTATTATAACCTTTTTTCAGTAGCTCCTCCCAATATTCTACTTCTTTTTTTCCAGTAGTTACTCTCAATATCCTACTTCTTTTTTCCAGCAGCTCCTCCCAATATTCTAATCTTTTGTTTTCCAGTAGCTCCTCCCAATATTCTGCTTCTTTTTTTTTCAGTAGCTCCTGTCACTGCTCTTCTTCTTTTTTGCCAGTAGTTCCTCCCAATATTCTGCTTCTTTTTTTCCAGTAACTCCTCCGAATACTTTAATATTTTTTTTCAGTTGCTCTTCCCAATATTCTACTTCTTTCTTCCATTATCTCTTTCTAATATTCTACTTCTTTTTTTTCAGTTGCTCCTTCCAATATTCTACTTCTTTTTTTCCATTAGCTCCTCCCAATATTCTACTTCTTTTTTTCTAGTAGCAACTCCCAGTATTCTACTTCTTTTTTCTAGTAGCTCCTCCCAATATTCTGCTTCTTTTTTTACAGAATTTAACAAATGAAAATATAGAGGAAATTGGTATAGTATTTTAAAGCAAAGCAGTGGACAAAAAAAAAAAAACTTTAACAATAAAGGAATCAGATTATTTTGACTTCACGTCCGAAGGTCTTAATCAACCAAAAGAAAGAAAAAAACAAAATGAATAAAGCTAGATTAAACAATACACATAAAGAAAAGGAAGACGAAAGACAAAAATCACATTTTAATAACTTCAAATATCACCATGCAAATAGCACGAATACGCACAACAACACAACAATTATTTCCTTTTTCCACTTTTTCGTATATCATTTATCTTTTCCTTCTTCTTCTTTCTTGGGTTAATATGGAGACGCTTTCGCATAATTTCGTCACGGGAATCAAATTCCGAGCCCTGCAATGCGTTGCTTCAGCCAGTCTTGGATCCCATATTATCAAGCAGATGAAACCCACTGCGCCACTACGTGAAGTTTATTACTTATTTTATGTTTTTATCTATGTGTATAAGGTTCGGCTATTAGCCAATCAAAAAATTCTATGAAAAATTCTGATTGGCTCGGACTTGACTAAGTTCAAATTGACTGAACTTCAGTTTTGGCTCGATGCGGTTCTGGACACGAGCCAAATCTCTATTGTGAAAGGGTCTGGTTTCCCCTGACTCTCGAAATTGACGCCTGCTGTGTCTTGGTATATTTAGAATGTCATTCTGAATGGGCATAAACCACACTGAATCTCTAAAGCAGTGCAAAGAACATGCGATACTTTTATCCAAACTAGCAGAAACTACCCTATATATGAAAGGGACTACCTCCCCCTCCCCCCTCTCTTTACAATAGCTTTTGATTTAGTACACACTAATTATAATCTAAAAAATATGTTCACTTGGGGAATAGAAATGTTGTATATATCGAATGCCTTTCAATAAGTACCTCGAATATCTTTTTTCCTTCTTCTTCATATTGGTCGTTCTTCAAGTTCTATAATAGTTTACCAAAATATAGTTTACCAAATTTTACCAAATAGTTACCAAAAGTCATTGTAAAAATGAAGAATCAACTTGAAGAGAGCAAAATAGTTTACCAAAGCATAAAAACCAAAAGAAAAGAGAAAGAAAGAATCGATTGTCTAGCTTCTTAATGAGGATATTTTTTATTGTTCGTCGTTGGATTTTGGGTAGCTAGCTTTTTGAGTTGGGTTTTATGCACTATACCCTAAGCCCCTATGGGACTTGTCATCTCTTCATGATTCAACAGCAAGTCCCCATGTAACTAGAAATGGGGTCCCCATATAAGACCCTATGTGACTAGAATCTATTTATGAGGTAGCAACGTCAACCAAAAGACATTGTCGTTTTCATTGTTCTTAATTTGTTTAATTCTGATTTTATCTGCTATTGTTTTTCTTCCGCGGTTTTTGTTTCTTTAATTCTTCCAATTTGGGTTTTTGTTTCATTTTGATCTCTTCTTTGTTTGCTTTTGTCTTCTTATTTTTATCTGTTCTATACCATTCGCGTTTTTGCTTAGGAAATGTGGACCTGATTCTTCGAGACTTTCTCTAATATTGACGAAGAAGGGGGAAGGAGTTTTCTTCCCGAAATATCCGTTTTGTTTCATCCATTTTTTTTTAAAGAAGATTGTAGGGAGAAAAAGGTAATTGTGAGTTTTCTGTGGTTATTTGAAGTGCCATATCAAGCTCAGTGACTTTGAGGTGCCATATTTTCCTTTTTATTCTTTTCTTCTCCTTTTTTTCTTCGTCTTTTCTTCTTGTAGTTGATAGTAGTATAGTTATTTGGTTTCTTTTAAAGGATATTTAGCCTAAACAAATTCGCTTCTGTTGGTTAATGCATTTGTTTTTTTCTGTAAATAAAATCTTAATTTACTTACTTATCAGAAGAACAAACATGTGTAATCATCAATCTAATGTATGGACTAAACTATAATAAAAATTCGTAGGAAGCTAAAAGGAGGGTGGAACAGCGGAGGGGGAAGGTTTAGATTAGTTGAGTCCTCCCCCATCCTAATGCCAATAGATTCCCAGGATACGCACCAAATTAAATTTTACAAGAGTAAAAATAGATTTTCCACAATCTGAAAATTGTAAAATTTTGCTTTATTTACTAAATTTAGTCGGTGCATTATAAGTTCTTTGAAAGTAATAGTAAATAATAACTCATGTTAGCATTGATTAGAAATATAATTAGGTATTTTATGTGATTTTCTCCTTTTATTAAGCTTTTTTCCCAGCTGTTTCTTAAATATTTTTTTCTTAGATACGTGTCTGATCATGGTTTAAATGGCTACGATGTTATTTGTCAACAAAAGCTTCTTCAGGCGGCCAAAACTGCTGCACCCTCTGGAATTACTCGATCCTACCCGCCATCTATGCTTGAATGGAGATGTAACAGAAAGAAAGTTAATATGGCAATTGAGGCTAAATTTCCTGATGGTTAGTACTTTAATTGAAGTATGAATGTTATTTATCAGAACCCTGGCATAGAGGTTATAATTTGGGGTGGGGGTCCACTTCCCGAAAATTTGAAGAATATCAAAAACATTGATTCTTTTTATTTGCTATTGAAATTGGTTTGATCAAACAAACAGGCATCATGACAAATAATGTGGTTTGGGTATGCTTTCTGTTCCTGTCCCCTTTGAAAATAAAAATTCCTGGAATGATTCGAACCATCCCATTGGAAGATACACCCCCCCCCCACCCCAAACCAGGAAAATGAAAAAAGGTGAACCACAAATACAATTTTGCATTTTTTTTCTCAAATTTTTCTTTCTTCTTTTTTTTCTTTTTTCCTTTCTTAATTTCTTTTCTTTTTTCATCCGGCGATACATTTTTTTTATTAAGCATTGTGGTGTCAAATTCAATTGGGTCAAATGAAACAGACATTAAACAGTACCATAGCTTGTAGAAGAAGTAAGAATGGAAAAACGAATTTTTCAGCGCCCACAGAAGAATTAAAATTTCATTTAAAAGACAATTGCAGGAGAAAAATTACAATGATTTAATTTTGTTTTGAATTATCTCCACTGTCTATTTTACATACTTGGTTAAATTGGCCTCTGAGTTGTTCAAATAATATAGGCTAGTTAACCATCATTTTTGTTTGAAGATTCGTTGTATAGATAAGCGGTGTTGTCCAGCCTAGAATGGATAAACTGAATACTTTTTCAAGGTAGTTCAATACTCTAAAACATCAAAGCTTTTGTTGTTACTCTAAAACATCAAAGCTTTTGACGTTACGCTAAAACAAAAAAAACAAAAAAATTGCTAAAACAAGCTTTTGTTGTTTGTAAATACACTTTTCCTGTTAGAAATGTCCTGCCATTCTTCAACTTTGAATCGAAACAAAAGCGATCCGAATATTTGATGACATCGAAACTTTTTTTTCATATATTTATGTACGGTATATATAGAATAACTTGAAATTTGGCTCGCAAGGTGGAATTTGGCTCCTATATTAACCTATTTTAATAAAATTTTCATTAAGATAAATAAATCTTTGCTATTATCTTAAGCCAGCTGGACTAAGTTTTATATATATATATATATATATATATATATATATATATATATATATATATATATATATATATATATATATATATATATATATATATATATATATATATATATATATATATATATATATATATATATATATATATATATATATATATATATATATATATATATATATATATATATATATATATATATATATATATATATATATATATATATATATATATATATATATATATGTATATAGAATTTTTCTCGCGTATGATTGATGTTTTAAAATAAAAAAACAGCTTTCATTAAGATGAATAAATAAGTTTTTACCATTGAACATTAAGTAGTTTTTATGAAGCCATTTTAACTAATTTTTTAGATTTTTTTAGTTTCTCATTTTGTTTGTAAACTAAGTAATTAGATTTTTCTAACAGATGATTTATACACTAAAGTAAAAACCAGTTTCTTTTTCTTATTTCTTTCTCTAGCATATTCTTATTAGTATTTTACTGTACTCTAGTGAATGTTTCCTGTTTGTCCATGTTTTTTTGTGTATTTTGTAGTTTAGTGTGTAGCTTATTGTGCTTTTTGTGTTTTATCATTATATTTTTGAGAAATAATCGACAACCTGAATTTCTTGGGCCGAACCACCTTTAGTAGTACTTGCAAATTAATTTTCCAAATTAATTTTCTAGTATGAATAAAATTATGAAAACGAAAATGCGTAATGATTTTTGTTTTTAAATATTCCTAATTTTTTACGATAAGAAGGTGAAGGGATCAGATGAACCCTTATGAGGGTATAAATTAGGTTCTCAGGGGCTCGGACTCCCGAAATCCTTCTTTCTCAAACTGAGACTGAGGCATGTCACAGTTTGATGTTTTTCTAAGAGGGGGAGACACACTGACCAATATCAATTCCTTTGTAGGATTTTATCAAATTTTCCTGGGCTTGGCCAGATTGGAGTATTATATTTCAACGTCATTTTTGTTTTAAATTTAATTTTGAATTTCAGAGATAAGCAATGTGTCCGGTCTTGAGTCTTGGGTTACATCAGAAGAGGTCGCATCTCTCCTCGTCAATTCCAGGGGAATTGAAGAAGACGCAGGGTGGACTCTATCTTTGACCACACCCACCAGCTTGTATGATATTAATGGAGTGGAATTTATACTAGATACAATGAGTGAATTAGAAATGCCTCCTGGACTCCCTATTACGAAAAGTCAATTCTTGAAGTCTGACAGGCGTGAACAAACCAGCAAAGTGAGTACCGTTTAGACATGTATTTATTCGCTCAACTTTAAAACTGGAAACTTGACTCAAGAGTTCATTGACATGCTGTCTTGAATTTTTTTTTTCTTTTTTTTTTTTAACCTGTAAGGCCCTAGGAATTTACTTTCGAATGTTACTAGGTTGTGAAAAACCTTCATTGTCAAAATCCCGTATTTAATACAATCTAATTGTATTTACTTTTATTTATCACAGAGTTTATACCCGACTCTATCAGGGAAGTAAAAGTGCTTCATCAACCAGGGACAAACGTAGGAGGATGCCCCCCCCTTTCCCCGAAATTCTAAATTTTCTTGAATTTCTATGCACTTCCTATTGAAATTATGGAAAGAAATCGGATTTTACATTATTGGACCCTTCTGAAAAAGTTCGATTATTCCCCTCCCCGGAAAAAAAATCATGTGTACATGCCTGTCCCGTAATATCGATTTTGAAAAGTATCCTTGAAACCGGATAGGTGTAAACAAATCAGTAAAGTAAGTCGCTTGCAAAGCTATGTTTGCTTGCTCGTAACTGCCTTGGACTCTTTGTAAAACTTATAAGGCCCATGAAATTTACCAGATCAATTTACCCATTTAGGAAAGTTTAATTTTACCAATTCCTTTTTGCCAATTTTTACCAATTAATTTTACAATAGGCTTGAGAGAACCAGTAAAGTACTGAATAGAAGTACTTTTACTTGCTCGATTTGTTCTGAGATTGTCTTGTAAAACTTGACATAAAGCTCTTTGACGTTTTATAATCCCAAAAAACTTAGCGTATTATTTTACCAACTTTTGATTGGTAAATTCTCTTGTGATTTGTAGTCGGTAAATAGGTAAATTATTGGTTCTTGATGTGGACGTTCTTGATCTTTACCACAGTTTATATAACTATCCAGTAAGTTTACCGCAGATGATTTTTGGCTCTTCATTCTCGGTGCGAACAAAAAACTCCTCCCGCTTATTTCTGCACTTATTGTCCACTTATTGGTTGAGCCGGCCAAGTGGTTTTGTCAATACTTGTTCCGTAGGTAATTATTCTTTGTCTACCCGTGAAAAGATCTAATGCCGCTTATGTTTATATCTGCAAAAACGTTCTCTGGAGCACTCGCACCTCGGTCCGGGTTTTTATAATGGGTGAGATAGGGAAAGATCATACTGGATAATTATATAAACTGTGATCTTTACTCACAATGAAAGTCACAATTCCTTTGAAATTAATTACCCGTACCTGTTTCAAAATCTCTTGTAAAATTTATAAGGACGAAGAAATTTACTGCAGGAATTTACTACAGGAATTTACTGCAGGAATTTACTGCAGAATTTTGTGATAATTTTTGGCACCGTAACTGTCTATAGAGTAGCTATTAAAACTTGTAAGAAGTTTCAAGTTCAATTTAGGTTTTAATTTGAAAACAAAACTTAAAAATACACTTATCACAATTCCCTGTGCATTGATGCCGTTTAAGATCTAAAAAATTCATCGGAAAACTTTTACCGGAAACTTCGAAAGATTATAATAGCTGTCTTGGGTTCTCTTACATAATTGATATTCCCTAAGCAATTTACTACATGGCTTTACCAAATTGGAAGAAACTGCATTGCGATAACTGTCTTGTGTTCTCTTCCATAACTTATAAAGTTTAAGAAAATCGTCACAGAATTTGACAGATTTTGGTCAGCTTCTTTGCCATAACTGTTCTGGGTTCTGTTGTAAAATTTGCATGACCCAAAAAATTTACAGTAGAATCTCACCAAATTGGGAAGAAGTTCTTTGCTATGACTATCCTGGCGTCTTTTGTAAAACTTGCAAGGTCCTAATAATTTACTGTATGTCTTTTTTGAATTTTGACAAGCATCATTGCCATAACTGTCTAGGGAGATCTTGTAAAACTAACTTCTGATGTAAAATCCTACCCCCGATTAATGCATCTTTTCACCATTGACATCTTGCAGTAGCCCTGCTTTTGAATATTCTTGTCATTTTTTCCCGGTGCCCCAGTGACCCATTTTCTCTCCAGTGGATTTATAAGAGGCAATCACAGCAACAACATGTGGTAAATATGGCACCATCCTCCTTCTGACACATAAGGAGTGTCACCGAGGAGTGGCATCAGTATCATTGTTTTAAAAGTACATATATGATATTCCATCGGACGAGCTTTCAGAGGCTTTACTTGGAAGAGCCCAGCATGTAAGATACATTTGACGTATCGTTGCTCGTCAGGCCTTCCTAAAGCAGGGAGGTCTTTGAAAGTTTAGGAATGGAAGGTAGTAGTTGACCAGACGACTTCATAGTCGAAACCAGCGATGCTGATCTCCGTTTCATGGCCCTTCAGCCAGGAAGTACAATTGGGGGATGCACGCCAGCCATCCTGTGGTGGCTCCCTTAGGCTTTTATTCCCCATTGCCAATTCCACATTGTCATGTGGAATATCTTCCGATAGGTGGTTATCCCAAATGAACCTTATCTTATTTGCTCTAGGAGAAGATATAATAGATATTTCGAAAGAAAAAATATGAATTAGTGACACATTGTCAGAGGACGGCTTCATGAGACCAGATAAAAAAATACTTGTATTAGAACATATAATAAAAAATGTTTCAATATTAGAAATTTGGAGTGTCATTTCAAAGTTATTTGATTTTAGTTTTGAACCCGGACCCAATTATGATCTAACCTTGAACTTGACGATACCAATTAAAACTAGGCGTGTCCAAACTTCTTTTTCCCAATGAGCATATGAGATGTTGGAAATTTTCTAAAGTTCAGTTTTGAAGTTTCATTTTCTCACTGCTAATAACTTTGCTATTTTAATGGAATTATAATAATAAATTTGCTATTTTAATGGAAATAGGCTCATACCTCTTTTATTAACAAGCATATCAACCGTATTGCCTGATATGTTTTGTTTATTTAAATATTTTCTCCCTTATTTGCTGTTTTTGCATAATTCTAGAAAAATATAATCATTCGACCAAATGGCGATAAGGAAAGGAGAATTTCAGCCGGTTCTGACAGACCCAATAATAAACTACACGACTTAATTCAAGCAGAAAGCTTTCAACAGCAAAGAAGTCTTAGTCTGGGAAATCTCATGGAAAATAAAGTAAGTTTTTAAATATTGTACACGTTGTTCAGATTAGCCAAAACATCTGCGGACACTCCTCCTCCGACTGACTTTCTCAAAGCTTCATCCTGAAGTAGAATCAAAATGAAAAGTTTTTACAAAAAAATAAGGTCCTTTTTGAAATAGTAAAATTAAATTGATTGCGGATGCAATTAATGAAATTATTCAATCAATGCAACTATTGCAATTATTCAATAAATGCAATTATTTAGTTATTCTAATTAAATTATTCTAATTAAATTGAAAGCCACGATTGCAATCATTCTAAGAATCATCTATTTTATTTAATCTTGATTGGTATTGTAATTAACTTATTTTTATTGTTTGTGGCCCTCTTATTTGTGGAAGTATTATAATGAGAGAGGACTAGTATAATGAGAAATGAAGAGAAAAATTAATTAAAATATCTCACTGTGAGAAAAAATCTCATAGAAATTTCAATTCAATTTTCAATTTTATTTGAATAAAAACATAACACAAACATCAATAACAATAAAGATCCTAGGAAAGTAAAGTAATTTTCTAAATACTGTGTATGTTTTTCAGCTAGAGAAACCGGATTTTAAAAAATGCTTAAATATATATATATACTCTGATATATACATATATACTACTAACTACTACTAACAACTCACCGCAGCACCAAGCCGCATGAGGCCAACACAGCTACGCACGCTCCTCCTCCATCCCAATCTATTCAAAGCCTCCCTTTTTACGCCCGCCCTTGAAGTTCCCATTTCCTTTAAATCTTTCTTTATAACGTCCTCCCACCCGAGACGGGGACGACCTCCTTTCCGTCTAGCCCTAGATATATATATATATATATATATATATATATATATATATATATATATATATATATATATATATATATATATATATATATATATATATATATATATATATATATATATATATATACTGTATATAATATAATTAGGATCTATTTAAAACACGCTTTGACATCCAAATGCACTCAAAAGTCACAAAAAATGCTGCAACCCAGAAAAATTGAAGCTTTTAAGTAAACCGCCAAAATGGAAAATGGCAAAATTTAGTTTGCCAAAAATGGTTCGTTTGACCAATCCAGCTTTAGGAAAGCCCCCAATAGGGTGAGAAGAGATAGAAGATAACTTATGAGCTGTATTGGAAGGAGTAAAAAGTGAAGCTCCAAGGGGAGAGTAGATGAGGAGTAGGTGAAGCTGTGTTGGTGTTAGGTGGCTTCATGCTGCAATAAGTTGTCAGCAGTCGCAGGAGTAGTAATTTTGTCGTTTTAGTTTCTGGTTTCTTTCTGGTATTTTAAATTAAAATCAAGCAGTTGTGGGCATCAAGCCATGGCTAATTGTAGAAAAGGCCAAGACAGATAGTTCGTCTGAGGGAGAGGCAAATCAAGCTTAAGTCCTTTTTAGGAGTGTGTAAAAATGATATCATTTCATTTGTTGATGGATAAGTCTATCTATCATCCGTCAATACGCCATTCCTATGGCGGAATCTTTATTTTAAAATTATTTGCTTGTAAATAAAAAATATTAGACTCAATTATAATTTGTTTCAATGAATTCTACCTGCCTGTCCTATGCATCACGTCAATATTTTAAGGGTGTCATTATAAAATTTTATTAAGTCAATTTCAAGCTATTAACTTTTACTGTATGCGACTCAATCTTTGAATGCATATTGGCAAAAAATTTCAGTAGATATATTTTAGTTTAAAAATAATTTGTTCTGATTTACGCCCTCAGAGGCTTAAATCTAAACAAATCTGCCAAGTGGACTCATGGGCACTCATAAGGGAGGGGGCACCGCCCCCTGGTAATGATACTGCCTTATTTTTATATTTTTGTTCTGAAATTTCTATTATATAGCATTAAAAGTGCTATAAAAAAAAAAAAAAAAATTAGACTCAATTATAATTTGTTTCAATGAATTCTACCTGCCTGTCCTATGCATCACGTCAATATTTTAAGGGTGTCATTATAAAATTTTATTAAGTCAATTTCAAGCTATTAACTTTTACTGTATGCGACTCAATCTTTGAATGCATATTGGCAAAAAAATTCTCAGTAGATATATTTTAGTTTAAAAATAATTTGTTCTGATTTACGCCCTCAGAGGCTTAAATCTAAACAAATCTGCCGAGTGGACTCATGGGCACTCATAAGGGGGGCGGGCGGGGGGCACCCGCCCCCCTGGCTGAATGATACTGCCTTATTTTTATATTTTTGTTCTGAAATTTCTATTATATAGCATTAAAAGTGCTAACTAGACGAGGTTTGCCCCGCCCCCTGGAATTCAGCTTATGGGCGCCCATGAGTGGACTCCATTGAAATAACATAAAACATTTATTTGTCTTTATATAATTTAATCTTTTATATATTTTTTACCACTGGGTGGGGGGTGGGATAATCCATTTACTGGCTACAATAAATGTCAGAACCCTAGAGATTTTTAATTTATGGACATTTATTTATTGTTATTTAATTAATGATTTGTTATTAATTAAAATGTTTATTAATTATTAATTTATTCTAGGATCCAATCAACGCAGCAAAGGTCAATGTGTTTGGACTATCAGGAAGCAAGTTGAATGAACGCTATCTATCTACAGAAAAATTAACATCAGCAAGGCCAAAGGAGTTAAGCTGGTCAAGAGCCCGCAAGTATAGTAATGAAATTCAAAGTTCTTCTGAAAGCGAAGCTGGAACTGATGCTTGGAGTTCCAGACAACCTTCCGTGGAAAGTTCAAAGTAAGTTTTTTGTTCTTTTTATTTGCTCTTTTGTTATTTGCTCTATTTTTAGCACATCTTTCTTAAAGTAAATTATGGATAGAATCCTGATTATTAGTGCCAGAAGTTGAAAGTGAATTGTCATCCATTCTCAATATGTAATAAGAAATTTTTTTTTATGAATTATGTGCTGTAGATATTAAATTTGCCATGTTCTTTGCATTTTTTTTTGCCTTTTGGTCTACGATAATATATTCGGCATCTTATTTATTATTGTAAAAAACGTAAATAATGTCTTCTTATTTTGGGCTGATGGCCTAATGGCTCTTCAATGTCATGGCAACGGCTCCTCATGGCTCCTCATTTGCTACAACGGTGACTATAGGGGTACAGAAATTTGTTTCCCTCTAAGAAGAATCATTTAGGAGGGAGGGGAAATAGGATCAGATTCCCTGGGCGCCGCAGCTGGAGGCCCTCCTAAGCTTTCTCGTGTTGCTGTAGTTTCAAACCAGTCGTATTTCCTGGGTCCGTTTTTGGATGTCATAAATCTCTTATTCTTTTCTTGGAATACGATCACAAACAGTCTAATCCTAAGCCAAGTTACTCGTTTTGGCTTGGGCTGGTTGTAAAAATTTTTCGATTTTTTAAGTTTGTCTCATCAAAAAGAACTAAGCGATCTAGATTTTCAAAGATGCGGAGGGCCAAAGCAGAACCAAAATTGTCATTTTTATTTTTACTTTCAACTCTCATGGATTTATCTATTGACATCTTCTGTTCATGCCGTCGTTCCTCCAGCTGTTGACGAGTCCGGTCAATGTAAACCTCTCCACGTGAAATGGGACTCTGTGAACATTGCTACCAGTATAGGGTCAGTTCTATCCTTTCCAAAACGAGGAAAACTTTCAACATTTAGTTCATTCTTGAAAAAAACTTAGAGATTATGTTTCTTTAAAAATTTTCAAGTTTGTCGCTGAGTTTTGGGATGTATGGTAGAGTGGTAAATGTTTTGTTTTCAATTGCCGGAGTAATTAAAGAAAAGGGGATAGGTCCACTATTTTCCTATTTTACATTTTTAAATTTCCATCTATGGTATTCTCAATAAGTTTGACTGGGTAACCATTACAGAATAAAATATATTTAACATAGTCAAATTCAGATGCTACATGACAGATTCTTATAACTCTGTCGGCTAAAGAGATTACCACCCCTCTTTTCACAGAAGCAGGGTGGTTTGACGATAAATACAGACAAAAACCATTGTGAGTGGGTTTTCTATAGATGAAAATTCAAGTTTAGTCGTATTTTTTGGAATTAAAATATCTAAGAAAGGAGGCTTCCCCGAATTTTACAGCTCTAATGCAAATGGAAAATTTGAATTCTAGACACAAATGAAAGCTAAGAAACTTTAATGTCAACCTTATCTGGCTATTCAGTATCAATTTCATTAATTCTTTTTAGTTCAGGGTCAAAATGGGGTGCCTCTGTTTCGCGCCTTATAAATAGCATAAAGGTAGTGAAGATTTATTCCAAGATGGACTTATCTCCAGCAGCGTGAATAAAAAAATTCCAAGAATGTAGCAGAAGTAGTATTTCTACTTAGAAATTTAGAGTTTAGACCCGGGTGGGGTATTTATAGGGTATTTCTAAGGTCTGTATTTCTATTATAGAAAAAAATCTGAAAACCTGAAAAAAGCTTTCACAGGCCAAGTATATCTGCGATATATTTGGTCAATGGTCATTTTTGTTATGACCAATTTTGTCAATTCAATGGTCAATTTTATTATTCTTTTTAGGTCAAGGTCAAGACAGGGTGCCCTCACTACTCTTGATTCACCCCATATAAATAGTCGTGACGGTACTGGTGACTCTGATTTCGACATGGACTCATCTCCAGTAGCAGAAATAAAGGAATACAAGACTAGACATGGCCATCCGAGGTTTGTGAAATCACAGCAAATGTTCAGAAAGAGTAAAGGAGAAAAAGACTATCTGAGATCATCTGCTCATTCCGACACCAGTGAAGCTACTTCTCTAGGTAAGTTTTTATTATCTATTTTCAAATAAATAGTTTTTTTACTCATAATAAAACAAATTTTGACCTTTACCTTTAGCTGAGGCAAAGTCTACCAGTGGGTTCTGATTTGTCCCTGGACGCATGCTAAATTGGTCCCTGGATACTGATTGGTCCCTGGATGCGTGTTAAAGCGTGGAAAATTTTTCTCACAAGAGCTATTCTCAGCTCACAAAAGCTGAGGTGCATGCACTTCCTTGGGTCTTTCAAAAATAAAATTTAAAAATAAGCTTGAATCTTCTTTTTAGTTTAAACAGATGAGATAGTTTTACGTCCAGGGAGGAAGGGGGGAACACTAATGCTGAGGTTATTTGATTTTATTTATTGAGGAGGCATGTGGTTGTGTCAAAGATTGAATTGGGAACCGTACTGCATGTTAGTTAAAAATTTCTTAGGTTTATGGTTCGCTACGTGCGTTTTGTCAGAGAGCAGTGAATTATCAGTAAATTTATTTTCTTTTTTATGTTTAATTATGGTGACTTTTTTTTATTTATTATTTTGTTGACGTTATAAGAAAAAAACACACGGTTCGGAGCAAAACTTTCTTTTCAGTAAAGCGCAAATGACGTTCTGGTCTATAGAAAGCTCGGGTGCGTTCGCCCTTCTCTAGTTTGTGGTAGTGTCCGTTTGTTTAACTTTGAAGTGATTATTTATCGTAATTTCTGTTCGTTTTGGTGGCAGTTTGTGGTAGTGTCTGTTTTTTTAACTTTGAAATGATTATTTTTCGTAATTTCTGTTTGTTTTGGTGGCAGTTTGTGGTAGTGTCTGTTTGTTTAACTTTGAATTGATTATTTATCGTAATTTCTGTTCGTTTTGGGTTTCATTTATTCATTGACAGTGGTGTATCTTAGTTTTAAGCTTAAATTACTGTTTGACTTTATTTCTGCTCGTCTTTTTGTCTAATTTAGCTGTTTTATTCTCTTTAAAAAAAAACATCTTTGGTGGCAAAAGTTCTTTTTATTTAATTAATTTTAAAAAATCTTTTGAAAAATAAGGTTTTCAAGGAAAAGCAAAGAGCCATATTAGACTTTAAGACCAGCAGAAAAAAAGTCCTGTAATAATTCAAACTCAAAACGACCGGAAATTACTATTAAAGTAATTATAATTCTATATATTAAATACTATCAAAGAAAAACCAATTAAATAAAATTCTTTTTAATTGATTATTAGTTAAACTTGACTGAGCCTTGACCTTGAAATCAGTGTTTCTTGGAGGCTACTTTCATTACATTTAATCCTCAACTCAGCTTGTTGAGGAGGAATTTTGTTATAGTAGATTTATAGCAAATACATAAAAGGAGTAGGCTGGTGCAGAGGAAGAGGGCTGGCTCATATTATAGAGGTCGTTGGGCCAAACCCATACGCTCTGGAAGTTCTTCAACCTGTCCTTTTTTCTAAAATAAATACAATAAAGACAAGAAAAAAAGAAAGAAACTTAAATCCTAAAATGACGACAAATTTATCAAGTGGAATTTATTTTAATGACCGAATAGTCATTCGGTCATTTTATAGTCATTTTAATGTCATTTTATAGTCATTAAAATAGTCATTTTAATGACCTAATAGTCATTCGGTCATTTTACAGTAATTTTAATGTCATTTTATACTAATTAAAATAGCCATTTTAATATCATTTTATAGTAATTGAAATAGTCATTTTAATGACCTAATAGTCAGTCGGTCATTTTAAAGTCATTTTAATGTCAGTTTATACTCATTAAAATAGCCATGTTAATATCATTTTATAGTAATTGAAATAGTCATTTTAATGACCTAATAGTCATTCGGTCATTTTAAAGTCATTTTAATGTCATTTTATACTCATTAAAATAGCCATTTTAATGTCATTTTATAGTCATTAAAATAGTCATTTTAATGACCGAATAGTCATTCGGTCATTTTAAAGTCATTTTAATGTCATTTTATACTCATTAAAATAGCCATTTTAATGTCATTTCAAAGTCAATAGTCATTCGGTCATTTTAAAGTCATTTTAATGTCATTTTATAGTAATTAAAATAGCCATTTTAATATCATTTTATAGTAATTGAAATAGTCATTTTAATGACCTAATAGTCAGTCGGTCATTTTACAGTAATTTTAATGTCAGTTTATACTAATTAAAATAGCCATTTTAATGTCATTTTATAGTCATTAAAATAGTCATTTTAATGTCATTTTATAGTCATTAAAATAGTCATTTTAATGACCTAATAGTCATTCGGTCATTTTACAGTCATTTTAATGTCATTTTATACTCATTAAAATAGCCATTTTAATGTCATTTTATAGTCATTAAAATAGCCATTTTAATGTCATTTTATAGTCATTAAAATAGTCATTTTAATGACCTAATAGTCATTCGGTCATTTTACAGTCATTTTAATGTCATTTTATACTCATTAAAATAACCATTTTAATATCATTTTATAGTCATTGAAATAGTCATTTTAATGACCTAATAGTCATTCGGTCATTTTACAGTCATTTTAATGTCATTTTATACTAATTAAAATAGCCATTTTAATATCATTTTATAGTAATTGAAATAGTCATTTTAATGACCGAATAGTCATTCGAATAGTTGAATTGATTATTTTTTATATACATCGGCTCATGTCGGAAAACTCAATTGATCTATTCCACAAAGGACAATAATTGGGCTACATTTAGTAATTTATTATTGAATTAATTTGGTTTTATTAATTTGGTAACTATTGGTTACAATGACAGTCAAAACGATTAAATTACGTACTAACGAACGCCACCTTAACAGATGCTTTATTTATAGTTTATTTACTTTCAGTTTTCTGTCAATGATTTATATTTAAATCACTTTCCCTATAACCTCGGGAAAGCGATAACGAATGTGTTATTTTTTCTCGGAGAAAAAACTGTAAAAATGACTCTTAACTACATAAAAATTAGTCCTCGATAGATTTGATGAAATAGAGAATGTCACAAACACATAAAAAGGGCATGCAAGCGAAGTTGGCTTACACATTTTAGTGTATCTTGTAGAGTATGGACTAATGTCCAAAAAGTAAGTTAAGAGAAATACGAGCTGAGGAAAATGTCGATGCAATATCAAACTTTCTAGATCCTCGAGTAAGATCCTATGTTACACATATTTTGCATTATTAATCTTTTTTGGAAGGGGGGGGGGGGTAAGAGGATCAAGTTTTGGGGGTTCAAATCGATAAAACCTAATACCTGTACCAAAAATAGGCTAATAAAATATGACAGTCACAGATTAAGAAAAAGAAGAAATAAGCCAATTAATAAAATCACTAAGTTAATAAAGAATATAAAATAAAGAGTAGATTTAAAATAAAACATAAATGTGAAAACAAATTATAGACATATAAAATAAAAATAAGCATAACCAACTTATTTGTAATAAATATAAACTAAATAAAGCAAATACACTGATAAAGGAAAGAGATATGGAACTTAATTTGCTGCTTTGTATTTAGCAGCACAGACATGCCCACATTTTTTTGCATTTAAAATATAAATTATTAAGAGTTTGGATAAAAATAAACACTTATTATACGTTAAAATATTTTATTCACACATAAGCTAGATACCAAATTTTGGTAGTGAAACTTCTATTAACTGAAATATTACAGTGTGAACATCTTTTTACAAATGGACTTATCACATAAAATTACTTTAAAGATAAAAATAAAAATACGTTCACCTAAAAATACTGCCAAATAAAAATTGACATGTCAACGTCCAATGGCTCGTCTAACGTGCAACGTTATCGTACTAGATACACAAATACGGTAACAAAACCCATATTAACTGAAATATTATATCGCGCACATATTCTTACAAATAATAATTTATTTTTGACCCACTAACAATTATAAAAAAAGTGGAGTAACAAAAGAAAATAAAAAGTAAAGACATACAAAAACAAAAAACATGCAAAACAATATCAATATAAAAACTACAAATACAAATCAAAACGATCGCACAAGAGGATGAAAAGGACCCAACCGCTTGCAGGCCTCATCTTTTAACTTGGAGTCCAACTTGTTATATGACGTCAATATATCAGTTGCATTAAACATTCGAATAATCTTACGGTTTCTATACCAACGAGGCAAATGCAAAAGATATTTACAATAACGGAAATACAAAACTCTAATATCCTGCATATCATTATTATTAAAAAATGGGCGCAAACCTGATAGAAAAAGAATAGAATGGTCGCAATATGTAGAATAGAGTTTAGCCAATGCCTTACGAGAATGTCGGCCGCGATTTGGGACAATTTTAGCATAACCTGCTTTAAGATTATTCTTAATATCTGCAAGTGCACTAGCACGGATAGCTGAAATAGAAGAGCAGATACTAATCCCGAGTCAACACAACGCAGGAGCCAGCTTAACTGAAAAAGAACTACAACTCAAATCACTACTTGGGTTTTTAGCATTGAAAACTAAATATTCACATTTTTCAGCATTAAGCACGAGGCCAATTTTTTCCAAAACCTTTGAAACAAACTGGGTAGACTTAGCTAGGGTGAATTTTGAACGGCCAATAAGTAATAAATCATCTGCATAATCAATATAAGATAAATTAGTTAGACCCGTAAAACACGACGGAAAAATACGAGGAAGCACAGGGTATAAACAAGCATTAAAAAGGTATGGTGACAGAACCCCTCCCTGCCTAAGTCCAGACCGAATTGGAATATTACCAAAAAAGATCTCTCCTGACCGAAGTCGAACATATGAATTTGCATACCAGAAACGAAGGACACATATAACAGATGAATTCACTCCAAGCTGTGTAAGAGAATACCATAGTTGGCTGTGACAAACCGAATCAAAAGCTTTTGAAATATCTAACGCATATAAATGAACTTCAGATCCATCTTTTTGTGCTTGAATTAAAAAAGAAGTAAGAATTCGATGCGCATCTTGGCATCCTATATTTGGTTTACACCCAAATTGATTGGACACATAATCAACATTTGGAAGAATTTCAGGAAGCAGGACATATTCTAAAACTTTGCTCAGTGAAAAGGCTACCGTAATGGGTCTATATGATGCGCAATTAGTTGGATCTTTCCCAAGTTTAAGAATCGAAATGACGCTCCCGCAGCAAAAAGAATCAGGCACCAAAGACGTACATAGACAAATTTGAAATAATAACTGCAAATGATAAATCAATTCTTTCAAATCAATATGAAGGTGAAAAACACTAATACCATCAATATCACATGATTTAGATTTTAAATTCTTAACACAACGAATCACACGGTCAGCAGAAACGGGAGGTACATGGCCTTGGTAAATTCTCGCAGGTAATACATAAGAACAAAGGCTAACAAACTGAGAGTGAACCGCATAATTCATAATATTAAAAATCTTATTATAATGATTAATCCAAGAGGCATTAGGGATCCGATCGGCATTAGGAGGTGAATCAAATTTCGCAACATTAATCACTTGTTTCCACTGACTAGAGGTCTTCGGAAATTCTACACCATTTTACCTTACTTTACGAAGATAACGTTTAAACTCCAACTTTGTTGTTTAATGTCAATAAGGTGACCCCTTAAAGGGTGGCCGCACGCTACCCAAATTCTAAGCCACAATTTTGCACGATTTTTCACAATTTTTAAATCAGGATCAGATTTCCATATTGAGCCTCTAGTCTTAAGCTTAAAACGACAAAGCGGGACAGCCACTTCTTCAGCTTTTTTCAGACAGGAAACAATCTGGCTGTAATATATATTCAGCTGAACTCGAGCTTGTGGGGATATAACACTGGTACAGAGTCAATCAAATGGAACTTTAATCGTAGACAGAAGAAGAGCAAGGGTAGATAGATATAGAGGCCAGTCCGCTTTATTCCAGTCTCTTTTGGTTATCCACTTTTTGTAATTAGTACATAAGGTCTGTTCAGTCCGAGTCGTAGTTGCCATGGTGACAGTGGCTGAAAGGGGCAGATGGTCATAATCCTGTTCATCCTGGTCAATGTGAATATTACTAATAGAAATACCAGAAGAAACAACACAGTGATCAATATCAGACAATGAACCGCTATTATGTATGTATGAATGGGATGTATCTTTATCCAAAACCCGATAGCCATTAGGTAGCGAATCCAAAAATTAATCAGTTCGTCTTGAGGTAGAGTTTATATCACAGTTCATATCGCCTAAAAGGATCCAATCCAATCCATTACTCTCAACACTAATAAGAAGGGTCTTTAGCGATGCACATGCTTTGGTATACTTTGTTAGAGAGGGAAATGATCTTTGGTCGCAAGGGAGGTATACATTAATAAGAACTAGGTTAGCAAGACGGATTGTAATGAAATAATCACATTCACGATAACACACAGGGTATAGTGGGAGTAGTTTATGTTTTAACACGCAGGCCAGCCCGCCTGAACGTCTCCCAGAAGTTTTTCGGGCACTTCTAGTGAAAACCAAGTGTTCTTTACTCCTGCGAAGGGAGTTCAAACTCACCAAAGGCAAAAGATGTTCTTGCAGAAACAAAATGTCGAAATTAGATAATTTCTGGTTCAAAGAATCATCCTTATCCTTCGTTCCATTAATGTTGAATGAGCATGTATAATATTTAGTTTTAAGAGTTATTTCCATTCGTGACTAGAACGTTTGGCTACATTAATACGAAGCATTTTGCCTTGTAGTGAAAACAAAGCTTGGTTTTCGTGACGAATAGTGCAGTTAGGGGTCGTCTGGTACGGGGAATTGCGGGGTAATTCATGCTCTTCTGCACAGCAGGAGCAACGCTTAGGGTTATTACAAGAGGCCTTCAGGTGATTAGGCGATTGGCAATTGTAGCAGCACTTTGGTGGACGCTGGAACTCATGAACACGGAAAATCTCATTACCAACTTTCACGCCAAGCTTCAGTGCATTAGCAAGAGCAATTGCATTTTCAAAAAACACATTAGCAGCAAAAGAATGCCCAATCCGTTTTGCATCCTTAATATTGACACAGCCAATTACCATGCTAACGTCAAAGACGTTTGATAGACCTTCCACAGTACCGTTATATTTTGTTTCATATACTTTCAAGTCACAGTTGCGCATTACAGAGGGAGCAGAATCGTAAAAGTCCTTAGCAGCAGTCTGATTAATCCGCACCACAAAATTATTGCCGGAGGGCTTTATGCTATGAATACATTCATGACCAGGTATAAGGTCAATCACTTCACGGCGTTCTACAGGATTAATAAGGTGAGATAGAATTCTGAAATGACAATAACGGCCTGATTATCAGCGATTGGCTGGGGCCTGGGGTCACTAAGAGGAGGGAAATTTAGATCATAAGACACAATTTTCTCACGGATTTGCTTGAGTTCGGAGTCATTGCTTAGAAGCCTTGATGCGAGGCTTTAATATGCAGCGGCTGGAATGACAGGAACCTCGGTAGGCAAAATAATCACGTAAGTAGGCAAAGTAAAATCATCAGACTCGCATTTCTGAAAGGTCTCAATTATATCCTTTATGTGACGGTAATTAGCTAGATCACCTTACCGTCGAGGCACTCATTCGCCCACGACCACTCGAGACCATAGATCAGTTTTAGCTATCATAATAGACTTTTCACAAAAAAAGTCAGCCGCGTGTTTGGAAATAATTTCATTGTCCGCTCCTGCATGAACATTTGACTACACAAAGTCTAGCAACGCAGAAAGTACAAGCTTCATCATAATCATGAATATATTCAATTTGCATCACATTCATCCATTTAAGTAGTAAATAAGTTCAAGTCTAAACTGAGATTGGCTATGTCAAAAAACCTTATAAATTAAGACGTGCGAAAGGAAGGAGGGAGCCCGTATTCCCCAGAATTTCTGGGCATATTTTTTTATAGTATCTAATATTTTTTTTATAATCCCCCCCCTGACGAAAATTCCGCGTACGTGTCTGGTCAGAAGTGCCAATATTCAACGCCAAATGGATCGTCCAAGGTCACACAACAGATATAAAAATTACGGTCGTAAAACCCATATTAGCAGAAATTTTTAAGTGCTTACATGTTTTTATAAAGAGATTGACTATATAGAAGTACGTAAATATGGCCAAGCATCAACGTCCAAAGGCTCGTCCTAGTGCTATATTCTAGATAGAAAAATTGCACTCGTAACTCGTTTTAATTCCTAGTGTCAGACAAATTACAATCGTAACTCGTTTTATGTGTTAGATTCTAGATAGACATATTACAATCGTAACTCGTTTTAAACTCGTAATGTTCAAGGGCTCGTCCAAGTGAGACAAATTACACTCGTAACTCGTTTTAATGGAAATATTGTAGTGTGTGCATTTGCTTGTAAATAAATTTGCCTTATTATCAAATTTCCAACGTCCGACGTCATTTAATCCGTATACAAAAATACAGTCATAAAACCCACGTTGAGCGAAATTTTTCAGTATCTACATATTCTTATAAAGAGATCGGTTATATTAAAACACGTAAAAATGTCAAGCATCAGTGTCCAAGAACTCGTCCAACCTCCAACGTTATATTCTAGATATACAAATTACACTCGTGTGTATGGCCATATGAACAAACTTTTTACTAGAAATGTCTAGCCTAAATGTCAAATAGCTCTTCCAACATCAAACAGTATGTGGTCTATTTACAAATTACAGTCGAATAGACACCATATTAATTGAAATACAGTGTATGTATATTCTTATAAAGCGACTAATTATATCAAAAGCATATGTCAGATATACAAACTACAATCGTGAAAACCTAATTAATAGAAATATTACAATGTCAACTTAGAATTGAAAGGGATTGATTATGTAGGCTAAAAAAACACTATACAATGTCAAGCATCAACGTCCAGTGGCTCTTAACGTGTGTAAATAATAAAGTGGCGTTCTGTAAAAAATGTTAACGCTGTGTAAAAAATAATGCAATATAGACGTACTTTGTCTATGGTAAAACCCTCTAGATGTTTGGTGTTTTAAATATTCTTTATGCGCGTTTTTTTCCTTTTTTAACCACTTAGAGAGGGTATTTGTGGTAAAAAAAAATCTCACCCCCCTATAAACTATGAAATTTTACATACTTCCATAAATTTTTCATATAGTTCGCCTATTTTTGGCATTGTTTTTTAAGTTCCCCTCCCATTTCGAATACATCCAGTTATATACAAAAACAAATAGTTTGAAAGAGGCATAAATTGTGCGTGGATTTGAGTCATTTTTTATTTCCGCCTTTTTTTCGAGATTTGTGGTAACATTTTCAAGCTTAACAGACTATTTCGGATAAGAGTAATGTTGAGCTGACCAATATTCAGTGGCAAAAGATCATAAATTTTTGAGGACAAGAAAGAATTGTTAAAAGACTACAATAAAGAAAAACACAAGCACAAAATTAGTGTCTGTGGTGTGTTACTCAATATAGTTGTTTATAAATGACAGACATAAAGTCCATTTGTTCTGACTTCAGAAAAAGTATTGATCTGTGTGAGAATTTAACAAAAGTCCAGATCAGCTTTCTAAAGAAAATTCAATTGGAGCGCAAAATTCTCCCCATAACCTCGGGAAAGCGATAACGAATGCGTTATTTATTTTTCTTGGACAAAAAACTGTAGAAATTACTCTTAACTGCTTAAAAATTAGTCCTCGATGGATTTGATGAAATAGAGAATGTCACAAACACATAAAAAGAGCATGCAAGCGAAGCTGGCTTAGACATTTTAGTGTATCTTGTAGAGTATGGACTAATGTCCAAAAAGTAAGTTAAGGGAAATACGAGCTGAGGAAAATGTCGATGCAACATCAAACTTTCTAGATCCTCGAGTAAGATCCTATGTTACACATATTTTGCATTATTAATCTTTTTTTTGGAAGGGGGGGGGTAAGAGGATCAAGTTTTGGGGGTTCTAATCTAGAGTGCTTGATAGGAAGAACTGGAAAGTTAATGGGAATGAGCGAAGAGTGGATACTCGAATAGAGTGCGGGTGAGGAGAGACGTGTGTACTTGAGTTACTTACTTACAATTCAATGAGTTACTGGACGTCCTCAAGTTTAGTAGGGATAGGTTGTAGGATAGTTTAAAGGAAAGCGGAACGTCATGGAAATATTTAGGAAATATTCCCGCGAATATTCAGTGAAAGCAGGGGTTCCCCAGGGTAGTGTCTTGGGACCTACGCTTTTCCTCATCTACATAAACGACATGGAAGACAACCTTGCAAGACCTCTGCATCATTTTGCTGACGATATCATGACACACTCAGCGTTCCCAAAACACGAAGGCCTCCCTTTCCTACAGATGGACTTTTTAAAATTGAAAAGTGGTCTGATGTATGGATGATCAACTTTAATGCATCGAAAAGAATGGAGCTACTTATTACCCGATCAAAGGTGCCACGTGAACACCCCAGTTTCATTTTCCAAAATGAAACTATATAGAGAATCGACAAGCTTTATCTACTGGGAATTCATTTCTCTACCGATCTCTCTTGGAATAACCATCTCCGATAGGGTGAGAACCTCCTGCGGAAGAAAGCTGGGAGTTACTCTTCGTTGCAAAAATCTTCGTCCATGCCTTAATGAGAGGGAGCAGAGCAGAGCTCGATATAAAGAGACGAAATATTTACGCAGTATTATTGCCTCAAGCCGTTTGTTCCTACGATGAATTGCTTATATTAAGAAAGTAACTTTATTCAACAAGGATTTTTAGATAGAAATTTACCGGCTCTCAAAGCAGTGCTCTGTTTCAGTCTAACTCTGTTTTGTCGTGATGAAAGCAAATAAAAATTGCAAAATATTCATAAATCATTTTTTTTTTTAATTCTGATATATTGTCCCATAAAAAGAGACAAAAGAACAAACAAACAGGTGGGAAAAGATGGAAGAGGTCATGAGAATGATTTAAAGTAAATGTAAACTTAATGTGATAAATAGAGGGAGGGGGTTACATGGTGTTATTGCCTTAGGGCCTTTTTCTGCTGCGCTGAGTTGCTTGTTTGAGATATAGCAACTCTGGTCAGCTGCAATATTTAGATAGAAAGTCACTGCTGCTGTTTTGTTCAAGTAAAAATATACAAAAAATAAATGAATAATATATTCCAAGATATTCATCAATCGCAATTTATGTAAAACTTCTATCTTTGTCGCATAAAAAGGGGGTAAAGAGGCAAAAAAAGTGGCAAAGCGGCAAAATGTCTTTAAGTACGATCAAAAAAGAGGTAATAAGTATAACTTGAATAAAATGTCAACTTAATGGAAGGGCGTAAAGAGCGGAGTTTAAAATAAAGGAAGGGAGGGCAGTATTATTGCTGCTCTCTTGCAGTCACGATCCTATTTTGTCGTGGTAAAATTAAATAAATTCTTTGAAGATATTCAAAAAATAAAATTTTTGTAAAACTTCTAATATGTTTGTCGCATAAGATATACAGCATTGACGGCATAAGTAACATGTACATTTGTATGAAAAAAGATGATATATTTACCATTATCATAAGTAGACGAAAATCTGATATTTTTACTAATCTTAATGGAATTTTAAAAGAAGGCAGAAAAATTATAACCATTAATATTGGAAATAGAGCTTGTGCTTTAGCTGTTTTTACTAAATATATTTCTTCTGTGAATGAATGGCCAACCCCATCTGTAATTGAACCTGAAATATGAGTTGCGTCTATTGGCTCCTGAGGGTTCATTAGAACTGTGCTTTTTTGCTTTCTAAAAAATAAAAAGGTATTTATGACCACCTGAAAGCTCATTGGTATCAGTGGGACAATTCTTACAATCTGATCTACGACGCTACTATCAATTTCCATGGTGAATTCATTACAGTATTTATAGGGGGGCTGCCCTTCTGGTGCAAGGATAAGAATTAGAGATGGCGACACTGTGATACAAGCAAATATTGATGCAACTCCGAATATTCTGGCATCAGGCCAATCTTGAATTTGTTTACTAAAACAAGAATTTAAAAGCTCTATATTAGAGACAGTGTTGCCACAAAAAAATGAAAATATAAACGAAATGGCAAAAACTCTTGACGAAAACATGCAATACCATAGGGGTATGCTGTTCAGTGACAATTTTATAGCCATCAGTGTCGTAATTACGAAGGAAATGAATATTGAGTAAATACTTTGGCATTTTATAGTTTTATTAACGAGATTCGGTTTTACTAGACTATCTAAATAACGGATTAATAATTTATTAGATAATTGTGTAACACTGAGTGTTGTAAACATTATTACCAATAGTGCTGAAATATGGTAGATATTAACCAATGAATCTTGTAAATGAGTGGTTGCGTGGTTGAGTGGTTGAGAGTGGTTGAGAACCATCTTTGAAATTTAAAAACCAAAATCAAGCCTAAATTTAGCATTAAAAACTTTTCAAAGAATACTTTAAATACTTCCGAATAATTCAAACTATTCTGAATCCCCTTTCTGCTTTCTAAGATCTTACGGCCAGATTGTCAAAATATTAAAAATAAATGTGTACGCGGATATAAGGTTCACAATAGAAAGGTATATAAACGAAAAAAAATTATAAAAGCATTCAAAAGCACGAAACAGTTCAAATCATTCTAAGATAATTACTAAAAATTGAAAACATCAGTAAGACAAATCCAGGTAAAGTTAATTTGGATTGATTTTTCAAAATCAATTGTTAACACCTTTTTTTACACCACTCTAAACTGCTCTGTTTTGTTTGATCGTGCTATTAGTGGGAAAATTTTCAAACTTTTGGAGTTGAAAGATTAGTTAAAAATTGCTCTGTGAATCCATCCAGGATCAGTTATTATTAGCGAGGGCTCATTTTGGGGTTATTTGAAAGTCTTTTGGAAACGTTTGTCGGCAACAAAGCTACAGTGGTGCAGAGCTCAGCTAAATTCTCGGAGAAACTTCTATTTAACACCTACGTTGTATTTGAGTTCCGTTAAGATTTCTAATCTGAGTTTTTGAGGCTTATTGAAGTATCCAAAATGAATTCTGACCGTATGATACTTAAAGAGCTTGTAAACTTCCAATTCAGGAAGCTGAAAAATTCTTCAGTAATCCTGCACAGAGCTCAGGCTGCACAAAGCTCAACAAATTTTCAGGAAAACCGTTAAGTGTCTAAGTAGAATTTCTTACCATTGGAAGGTCATTATTCAAACAGTTTATATACTTTCAGTTCAGGAAGCAGTTCAATTTTTTTGTTTCTGAAAGCTCAGCTCACCAAATTTCTATCAGCCTATAAGCTATCGATTCATGAGCCTATGCAATTTCTCTATATTAGAAATTCTGTCCAGAGTTCATATTGCACAGAGCTCAGGAAGTTCTCAGTAAAACATCTAATTAATACGTTCGTTCTATTTAAAACCTCTTTTCACGCCTCTTTAAGGTTTGTTGAAGTATCCAAGCTGGGTTTCTGACCATTAGAACATAAAATGTTAATCAGATTATAAACTGTCAATTGCCGAACATGTGCAATTAAAAATGTGGTCCAGAGCTTAGGTTGCACACAGCTCAGCAAATTCTCAGTAAAACCTCTAGTTAATGTGTTTGCTCCATTTAAAACCTCTTTTCGCCTCTCTTGAAGGCTTATTGAAATATCCAAGCTGTGTTTCTGACCATTAGAATCTCAAATTTTAATCAGCTTAAAACTGTCAACTCACCAGCCAGCACAATTTTTTTGTACCAAAGTTTCTGTCCAGAGCCCAAGTTGCATAAAGCTCAGCAAAGTCTCAGCAAAACTTATAATTGATGCTTATGTTCCACTTGAAACCTCTTTGCATCTTATTGAAGCTATGTTTCATGAAAAGTCAGACACTAAATACCTCATAAACTTTCAGTTCAAAAACTGGCACAATTTATTTTTTAATAAGTTTTCGGGAAAGAAAATCACTCTTCTGTATAATTGTGCAGATGCTTCCTTCTGCACTACTAGAGAGATGACTGCACTACTAGGTCATATCAGGTCATGAATTATCTCTGTAATTGATTTCTTACCTTTTGTGAATTGATCTTGCTTTTGGATTCGTTATTTTGCTGAAAAGAAATGTAGGCCCAATCAACAGAGGGTAACCAAAGCAACAACTTTAATAATTTTCTATGTGACATTTTCGAAGATTCATATCTGATTGAAATTTTTGAAATTTTCTATTTGAAAAAGTCTTTAGTTGTAACCACTTGGATTGTTCAGAAATGAAATAACCATCTTAGAACAAAATGCTAATCTTAGAAACAACTGGGGCGTCAATTGAAATCCAGTATAGTATTTTAAACAGATTACCTTAAACCGTGATTGAGGCAAAACTTGCAAAAGCTCTAGCCCAAAGACTTAAGGGGGAAAGGTTAAACGATTTGAAAAATTTATAGAATCTTTTTCAGTACTAACATTCCATTTATAATAAATATACAAATTAATAGCCGAGTGAAGCTACGTCATACTTATAGGAACCTCACTCAGAAATATAAAGTTCAAATATACTCTTTTGGGCCTCTGATTTTGTAACTTTTAAACGTTCATTTTATTGTTCTAAGATGAAAAATTGTTCTTATTTTCTATAGTACCAAAGGACTGAACTTCGCTCGATGAAAAGACAGAGAATTTTTTCTATTCTTTTTCGCAAAATAACCTCAATTTTATTTTATCGATTTTATTTTATTATAGAAAATCGAAGCATTACTTTACACTATAGAAAATAAAAAAAACTTTTTTTTTTATTTTATTCGCTATAGAAAGTAAAAACATTAGGGCTTAGAACATCTGGCCATTTGTGGAACCATTAAAATGAATTTTTTTGTTTTTCTCAAAATTATGTAGCACCCTAAACGAATTTTCCCAAAGTCGTGACCTATCTGCATCGTTTTTTCACAACGGAAAACGAACCAATATTTTACTACGAACAATCTTATTAACCACACAATAATCAAAGAACAAAGCTTGGTCCCCCAGTATTCAACTTTTCATCGCAGTTTTCCGCCACAATGCATAAAATTTCATGGGAAGCTATTAAGATTCTGAGACTTACTTAACAGCTATCAACCACGAATGTCTTTCTCTAAAAGCTCGGAATCGACTAATTGTTAAACAAACGAATTGCGTTTTGAAACTCCTCCTATTTATGCATTGACTTTTAACCTTCCGGGGGCTCTAATTTCAGTCAGACGACTTGTGAAAAATGAATTTTCAAACAGTTCGTGGTAACGAACTGTAAGTAAGGAGCGACCCGGCTTAATAGTAACCAAAACTCTAAAATCTGGAATTTTGGCAGCAATAGATACATCAATAGAATCAGATTTTTATGCTGATTTCAAATATATACGTTTCATTAAGTTTAGTCTTACCCATCAAAAATTACGCGCCTGAAAATTTTTCTCATATTTTCGAAAAGAGGGGAAACAACCCCTAAAACAACTTTAATGAAAATCGCACCATCAGATTCAGCGTATCAGAAAACCCTACAATAGAAGTTTCAAGCTCCTATGTACAAAAATGTGGAATTTTGTATTTTTTGCCAGAAGAAAGATCACGGTGCGTGTTTATTTGTTCGTTTTTTTATTTTGTTTTTTATTTCTCGAGAGATAATCGTATCGATCCAGTAGTCCTAGAATATCGTTAGAGGGCTCATCTGAACGGGAATTAAAAGTTCTAGTGCCCTTTTTAAGCGACTAAAAAAAATGGAGGGCAACTCGGCCCCCTCCTACACTCATTTTTTCCCCAAAGTCACCCAGTCAAAATTTTTAGATAGCTATTTTGTTCAGCATAGTCGAAAATCTGATAAATATGTCTTTGAGGATGACTTAATTCCTCACAGCTCCCGGGGGAATGGCTGCAAGTTATGAACTTTGCCCATTGTTTCCATATTAATTAAAAAAAATATTTCCACAAGTTGAGTTTTTCAAAGAAAAGTAAAGAACTACATTAAACAAAAATGAGCAAAAATAAAATAAAATAATCTACCAAGCGTGAAACTACCACAAATCAGCATCGATAAATAAATGAAACCCAAAACGAACAGAAATTACAATAAATAACAGAGTCAAACTAAAAACGAGCAGAAATTAACATAAATTGGGCGCACAACCTCTATGCTTTCCCAAGGCCAGAACAAAATTTGTACTTTGCTGAAAAAATATAAATGTTTTTACTTTTATAACTTTAATAAATCAAATAATATTAACATTTTTATTACAACATATCAGTATATTTGCGTTAGACAGACATTACATATTTATTTTTATTTTTCATACAAATTGCCAGACATATTTTGGTCATGAGAAGGGAGAGGGCATTTAAACCCAACTTAAATTAATATCTGCTCGTTTTTTGTTTGATTCGGTTATTAATTGTAATTTCTGTAAAAAAAGGCACTAGCCCTTTCAATTTCCAATTGAATGAGCCCTTTTGAAGTTTCTACAACAACACTTTCAATAAAAGCTTTATATGTCCCAGGGCATAACTTACAACCCTTGCACTGAGGGTTCTGAGAGGTTATCATCCTAAAAGACCGAATTTCCAGAACTTTCAACTACGTTGAACAAAATGGATATTTCAAAATTTTAATTCGATGTGTTTGGGAAAATGGTTGGGTGAGAGGGGTGTTAGTTGATATCTAATCACTTTCAACTATTAAAAAAGGCGATAGCCCTTTCAATTTCCAATTGAATGAGCCCTTTTGAAGTTTCTACGACAACGCTTTCAATAAAAACTTTATATGCCCCCAGGGCATAACTTACAACCCTTGCCCTGAGGGCTGTGGGGGGAGGGGTTGTCATCATTAAAGACCTAATTTCAAAAACTTTCAACTACGTTGAATAAAATGGCTATCTAAAAATTTTGATTGGATGTATTTGGGGAAAAGGTGGGCGTGAGAGGGGGGTTAGTTGCCCTAAAATCATTTTCGACTGTTAAAAAGGGTACTAGACCTTTCAATCTCAAATCGAATGAGCCCTTTTTCAAGTTTCTACGACAAAGATTTCAATGAAAACCTTATAGGCCTCCAGGGCATAACTTATATTCCTTGCCCTGAGGGTTGTGGGGGAGTGTCCTCCTCAAAAATATATTTTCTATCCGAAAATCAACTACGCTGTACAAAATGGCTATCTCAAAATTTTTATTTGATGTGTTGGGGGAATGATGGGCGTGGGGGGGGGGGGGCTAGTTGCCCTCCAATCACTTTCGACTATTAAAAAGGGCACTACCCTTTGAATTTCCAATCGAATGAGCTTTTTTTGAAGTCTAAACGACACCGCCTTCTTTAAAAACCTTGTATGCCCCAAGGGCATAATTTAAAACCCTTGTCCTGAGGGTTGTGGGGGAGTGTCCTCCTCAAAACGTATTTTCTATCTAGAAACCATCTACGCTAAACAAAATGGCTATCTCAAAATTTTGATTGGATATGTTTGGGGGAATGAGGGGCATGGGGGGGGTGCTAGTTGCCCTTCAATCACATTCGACTATTAAAAAGGGCACTAGAACTCTCAATTTCAGATCCAATGAGTCCCTTTTGAAGTTTCTACGACGACCCCTTCCATAGGAAGTGCCCTGCACTAAAGGAAAAGAATAATAAATAGTACATTTTGCCAACATCGTTCTTATATGCCCTCAGGGCATAACTTAAAATCCTTGCCCTGAGGGTTGTGGTGGAGTGTCCTCCTCAAAGACATATTTTCTATCTGGAAATCAACTACGCTGAACAAAATGGCTGTCCCAAAATTTTGATTGGATGTGTTTGGGGGAATGATGGGCGTGAGGGGGCTCGTTGCCCTCCAATCACTTTCAACTATTAAAAAGGGCACTAGCCACTCCAATTTCAAATCGATTTAGCCATTTTCGAATTTTATACGACAACTCCTTCGATACGATGTGCCGGGGTATGGATAAAAAAAAACGAAAAAAAACCACATTGTGCCCACATCGTTCTTTACTTATGAATAAAATAAAAAAAACAAGTTTTTTTAACTGAAAGTAAGGAGCGACATTAAAACTTAAAACGTACAGAAATTATTCCGTATATGAAAGGGGCTTTCCCCTCCTCAATGCCTCGCTGTTTACGCTAAAGTTTTTTATTGTTTGAAAAAAGTAGAGTTTGTGAGAAAGTCAAACTTTAGCGTAAAGAGCGAGGTGTTGAGGAGGGGACAGCCTCTTTCATATACGGAATAATTTCTCTTCGTTTTCAGTTTTGATATTGTTCCTTACTTTCATTTAAGAAAACTTTTTTTTTTTTTATTTAATTTTTGAGCGTTTTTGAATAAATGCAGGTTTTTATATTGGCTCACAGTACATGAATAATTAAAAAAAAATTTTCATATTAATTTACTTTTACTTGGTTAAATGGCTTTCTCGAAACTTGTTTAATTTTATTTACGAAAGTTTTCATTAGTAATAAATATACGTAACTTACGAATTAACTTACGTAACGAACTTCTATATTCATATATTTTTAATACGTATATTAGGGGGTTCGCCCCCTAGTCACTACCTTGCTCTTTAAACTAAAGTTTGAATTTTCTTCCAATTCTTTAAAAATGGCCGCTTAATCACAAAGGCTGTTAATTAGAATAAATAGCTCTTATGAAAGTACTAAAAAATCTCTGGTTTAAAGAGTGAGGTATTGACTAGGGGGTGAACCCAATCATATATGTAATATTTTCTGTTCGTTTAAAGTTTTGATGTTGCTGCTGTTGCAGTTGAAAAACTTGTTTTTTTTATATTTAATTTCTGATCTTTTTTTAAATGATGCTGGGAAGTCCGGCGTCCCCTTCATAGCAATGTTCCTTCCCCCAAGAAAACTTCCTTCATGGAAAGATCCTCCTGCATCACCCCCAACCCTAGGCACGTACGCAGGAATTTGTTTCGGGGGGGAAATCATTATTCTGTGAGAAAAATCAGAAAATGATGGGGAAATGAAAAAAATCGTGAGATTTCGGGGGGGCCCTGCCCGACCCGACCTTCTTACGTCCCTGCCCGACAAATGCAAAATTCCACATTTTTGTAGATAGGAGTTTGAAACCTCTACAGTAGGGTTCTCTGGTACGCGGAATATGACGGTGTGATTTTCATTAAGGTTCTATAGCTTTTAGGGGGTCTTTCCCCCTTTTTTCGAAAATCAGCCAAATATTCTCAGGCGCTAAACTTGATGAAACTTATATATTTGAAATCAGCATTAAAATCCGATTCTTTTGATATCTATTTGTATCAAAATACCGTTTTCTAGAGTCTCGGTTACCATTGAGCCGGGTCCCAATAACCAATACTACATAACATTGGGTAAAGTTCATAACTTTCAGCCCTCCTCCTGGGGGCTTCGAGGGATTAAGTCATCCTAAAAGACATAGTTATAATATTTTTGACCATTTTGAACAAAATGGCTATCTCAAAATTTTGATTGGGTGACTTCGGGAAAAAAATGAGGGTGGGAGGGGGCCAAGTTGCCCTCTAATTTTTTTGGTCACTTAAAAAGGCACTAGAACTTTTAATTTCCGTTCTAATGAGTCCTCTTACGATATTTTAGGATTACCGGATCGATACGATCCCCCCTGGGAAAAAAAACAAAAAAAAAACAAATAAACACGCATCCGGGATCTTTCTTCTGGCAAAAAATGGAAAATTACCGATTTTTTTTTATATGAGCTTTAAACCTCTAGAGTAGGGTTCTCTGATACGCTGAATATGATGGTGTGATTTTCATTAAGGTTCTATAACTTTTTGGGGGTCTTTCTCCCTTTTTCCGTAAATCAGCCGAATTTTCTCAGGCACGTAACTTTTGATAGATACATTTAAACTTGATGAAATATATATAATTGAAATCAAAATTATAATCTGATTCTTTTGATGTATCTATTGGTATCAAAATTCCGTTTTTTAGAGTTTCGGTTACCATTGAGCCGGGTCGCTCCTTACTTACAGTTCGTTAGCCTACCACGAACTGTTTGATAGTATTGGTTAGTGGGAATTATACAGACGTTTAAGGAGGGATTTTTTTCTGTTTGGGGGGGGGGGGTCGGATGAGGGGGTTACGGGGGAGGATCTTTCCAAGGAGGATGTTTTCTTGAGGGAAGGGACATTTCTATGAAGGGGGTGCCGGATTTCCCAGCATCCCAGCATTATTTAAAAAACAATCAGAAATTAAATAAAAGAAACAATTTTTTTCAACTGAAAGTAAGGCGCAACATTAAAACTTAAAACAAACATAAATTATTACGTATTGGAGGGGGTTCGCCCCCTAGTCAACACCTCGCCCTTTACGCTAGAGTTTTTTTTGTGCTTTCAAAAGAGCTATCTATTCTAAATAACCGGCCTTTGTGATTCAGGGGTTTGTGGTTCGAACAAAATTCGAAATTTAAGCGTAAAGAGCGAGGTATTGAATAGGGGTAAACTCCCTAATATACGTAATAAAAACATACATATATAGAAGTTCGTTACGTAAGTTTATTCGTAAGTTACGTCAGAACAAAATTTAGAAAAGGCCATAAAATTAATGTGCAAATTTCATTCTAATTATTCATGTACGGTGAGCCAAAATCAAAGCTGCATTAATTCAAAAACATTCAGAAATTAAATTAAAAAAAAAAGTTTTTTTTAACTGAAAGTAAGTAGCGACGTTAAAACTTAAAAGGAACAGAAATTATTCCGTATATGAAAGGGGCTCTCCCCTCCTCAACGCCTTGCTCTTTACCCTAAAGTTTTTTCTTGTTTTAAAAAATAAAGTTGTAAGACAGAGTCAAACTTTTGCGGATAGAGCGAGGCGTTGAGGAGGGGACAGCCCGTTTCGTATACGGAATAATCTCCGTTCGTTTTAAGTTTTAATGTCGCTCCTTACTTTCACTTTAAAAAAACTTGTTTTTTTTTTTTTAATCCTTATCTAGGTCGGGTTTCACACCATAAAATGCTAGTATGCTGATTTTCAGAAAAAAATCGTGTCGTTTTTAAGAAAAATTGTATATACTCATTTACATAGTTATTGCTTGTTTAATAAGTTAGATATTAAATTATTTTATTGCTCTTTCTCCCCCCCCTCCCCTTCTTTCTCTCTCCTACTTTTCTTGCATTGCTCATTTAATACTTGAAGCAAACAAACTTGTACCTACAACTAATAAAAAAGCAGAAACACTTATTACTACTAATTACATTTAATACTGCTGAAAACAGAATAAATACATCCAATCGAAATATATAAATAACACTCGCAAAAAAACAACTATTAGATAAAACATGAAAGTGTAGCCTTACAAATAACGGTATTCGTTATTTACTAATAGAGACTAAACATTGTTTCCAGACAACCCAATTTTACTATTTGGACATTAGTTCTTGCTTTCCATCAAAGCTGTCTGAGATTCTAGACCACTTTTAGTATATGTAATGATTAAGACCCCCCCCCTTCCTCAACCACTAACTTAGAGATTGAATTACGATCTAATCATATTCTATTTTGATATATCATTATTCTATTTTGTACTAAAGTAGAATATTAATACAAAATATAAACGTACATCAAGATCGTTAAAAAAAGAAAACCTCGTAACTTCAAAATATCTTGTCTAATAAAATATTGTTGATAAGATTATATCTTGTATCTGATGTTTAGATATGCCATCAAGGACACCTATACTGGTATAAGTCTGCCTCTCTGACATAATTGTTTCTCAAAGAAAAAATGAATGAACAAAGACTCACTGTAACCTCTGGCCCTGTTATGGCCATGTATTTTACGCCAACAATTTTAACGGGAAATAGACTCTAGCATTTTGGAAATTGTATTTACTAGTCCTGTTAAAATAGTTTTAACTAGGTTAGGATATGACGCTTATAATAGTACCCGTTTCCAGACTATTTTGCATAGCTCCATCCAGCTCCTGCCTCTCCCCTTAAACAGGACGTTGCTAATAATTTCTGGCAGAACTTATGCTGGGACCAACCCTAGATTTTCAGTCTTGCTACTAATTTTTGGCAGACCTTATACTGGGTGTAATCCAAGATTTTCAAGTTTATTTCCATGTAGTGCCTGTCTCCCCCTTAACTAGTTTTAACTGGGTTAAGATACAACCTGTGAATAAGGACCTCATCCAGATTCATTTGCTTAGCTCCAGCCAGCTCCATCCTCTTCCCTTAAACTGATCATTTCTAATAATGTTTGGGGGTTCCTATATTTGACCGGTCCCCATATTCTCAGGCTCAGTTCTAAATAGCTCCTACCTCTGTCTTTAAATAGTTTTAACGGCACTGGGATACAATCAGTGCTTCCACGTCGTTCCTACTAGATTTCTGTTCCGTCTTTTTGAAAATCCTGAAAATTCCGACACCCGACCACAGAAAATCCGACTATTTTTCCGACACCGTGGTGGTCCGAAATCTGACTAATGTCCGACTCGAACCGAAAAATCTGACAAAAGTCTGACTTCAAGAATGAAGCTTCTCATTTTCTACACAATTTATAGACCTTCAGAACGGCTCAAAATGGTTTCTCAAACGTCTTCTTCTGCAAATGATTTTGGTGATTTCAGCTTGCTTTTTTGTTAGGCTGAAGAGGATGCAGTGAGTCGCCTTTCAGTTCCCCGATCCGATCCTGCTACTCCCGCTTCCATCCTTTTGGCCCTTCTTTTAGCACGCAGCTGCGCTAGAAATTTCTTGCGCTGACGACGCAGCTATTTGCGGTTCAGACGCCCTGGACCATTAGCCAAGACACTATGTTTTCAAAACGCCGTCAACCACTTCAAGAAGAAAAAGAAGTTGCACCGAAATCGGAATTTCGACGAAATTCCGACGAATTCGGAATTGGTCAATCCCCATAATAAATACCAATTTCTCAAAGTGGACTAAAGATTTAACCCCCATTGCTTTTGTCCAGAAAAAAATTGCTTAACTTAACACAATTACTTATAAAAACCATTTCCACATATTTGTTGATGGGTGAAAAATGAATGAGAAGGTAGCAAGTCGTGCTTTCCTTCCTCACCTGAAAATTGAAATTGGTGAGAGATTGTATAATAATGTATCTGTAATGTCTGCAGAGTTAAATGCCATAATCATGGCATTAGAACACCTTATGGAAAACCAACCTTTGATTTCTAATTGTAATAATAATATAGTTTATTCCGACTCTTTATCCAGCCTTGAGTTGTTGTCTTTAGCTCCTCAGTATAAGTTGGATATTGGCACTTATCATTGTCTTAGCATTATAGACAATCTTGCTTCAAGTGGCATAAGAACCTATCTTCAGTATATTCCTAGCCACTCTGGTATAAGTGGTAATCATCAGGTTGATGAAATAGCAAAAAATGCTATAAATATTGACCAGCCAAGTGGGAGACCAATCCCTATTAGAGATATTTACTGATGGAGACTATCAGATATTATGTTTAATAAAAATAATCCTATCCTTTCCCCCTTTCCCAATAAGTATTTTTCTAAAATTTATCATAGAATCGTTCTGGAACAAATGGACTAAATTCTTTTGCATTCTCGTACCAGTTTCCTAATTCAAGTGGTTCAGTTCCCCTGTCCCCTCTTTGCTGGTATTGTAATATGAATAATGAAACAATTGACCACTTCCTATTTGAATGTAATATGCTGACGTCTGCACAACTTACCTTGCTTTGTAAACTGTTAAAATGCTTCAAACACCACGAAATCTCACTATCAGCCAAGAGCCTAGCCAACTATGCCTGCACACAGAGCATAGAAATCGACATCTATCATCTTATATTTGAACTCCTTGAGTCGAAGGATCTACTGAGGGATATATGAGAATATCTAATGAATAGGAGGCAACCATGCCAGTAGCTCTGTAGCCCACAGAGTGAAGCAAAAGGAAAAGGGCTAAATAGTATCTACTGAAAAGCCCACCTGCTATGAAATACATGAAGAAGAAAGACGAAAAACCGAAATTGTGAACCAAAATCCCTCTTCTGGGCGTAAAAAAAGCCTGTTTATTTTGTTTTCCATACTATTTTACCTTCTGCTTTGCCTTTTTTTCCATCGTATCAAATGGCCGAGAGCAACTTCTACTTCTTCTTGGGCTGCTGTGCGGCGATCTTGAACACGTTTTAGACAGTGTTATACCTTATGGGCCTAATGGTCCAGTTCAGTACAGGCTCTCTACGAAGGTGACGAAAGCGGTGACGATTTCAAAAATACTTAGCTACTCATGAGCATTCATTTATTGGAAAACTGGTATCAAAAATCAGAGTATTAATGTAAACAAGTATGGCAGTCTTTGGCCACTGTTTTGCATATTCAAAAGAAAAAAAAAACAAAAACAAAAAACGCTACAGCTGCTGCATTGTAGATTGCACAAGTCCATAGGTCTATGCCCGAACGAGCGATGTAAGCTTGATTGTAGAAGCATAAGAAAATGTATCTCGTTTCCGCTCTCAAGATCAGCCTAGCGGTTTTCGCTGTGTACGAGACAACAGGAACAGTGGAAAAGTAATGGAAAACAGGGTTTTCGATTTTTGTTTTCTTTTAGGAGAGGTACTTGCAGCTTGAATATTCACTTATGCTCCTTACCCTCTTACGTAATTCATCTCCACCTAACTTAAACTAAAGCTGCAGTTCCACTAGACTGAACGCACTCGTCTGCCGTCGCGTTTGCTCTAACACACTTGAGTCGTTTTAAGAAGAGAGCATCGATCTCTAAGTCGCGCGATAAATGTTTCTTTCTTTTCATGCCAGACTTGGCCTGCATGATAGAGGTAAGGGTCACACTTTTGAGCGAATTGCTATGATCTGTTTTCACGTCTTTCAACATAGAAAAGAACCGCTCTACAGCTGCGTTCGAAAACGGCAAGGTCAAAAGATACTGCACAACCCCAACTATGTCGGGGAGTCTCTGCGTACCATTTGGCGTTTTCAAAGAAGCCAAATGGAGCCAGAAATCACAGACGTCTGTCACATCTGGAAGATCAAAAATCAGTAGACTCCACCATTCTTCTATAATTTTTCGTGCATCCCACGATGGTGCCTTATACCGCTGAAGGATCTTTTGGAGAAGAGTGACAACACCGATACTCAAAGCTTTCACAGGGTCAAGTATTTCGCAAAATGTAAACAGTTCATCTTCAAATGAAAATCGCTGCTTGATTTGCTTCACCGCCTCTACATACAACTTCCGAGCACATTCATAGATGACTTTCACTTCACGTTCATCTGCTTTTGTACTCGGGTATGTACTTGGATATCGGTGTTGTCTTCAAATGAAAATCGCTGCTTGATTTGCTTCCCCGCCTCTACATACAACTTCCGAGCACATTCATAGATGACTTTCACATCACGTTCATCTGCTTTTGTACTCGGGTCTGATTGCAAGGTCTGAAAAGACTTGTTAGCTGCAACTCCCAAGTACACATCTTCCACGGCAAGGTATTCACTTGCGTTGTCGGGGCCAAGATTCAAAGCCGAGGTTAATCTGACGTAGCAGGTCTTCATGAAATTCATGGCCAGTTTTCTCAAGACTATCTCCACCTCTAATTTTTTTTTGTAGAACAAAGGTTTTTCACTTTGGAAAAGAAGATTGAAATCTGTAAACGGCTCCAGCATATAGGGCTGGAACTCAAGTTGAATCCGAAGCAGTGGATTCCTTAGGGCTTGCCATGCCCTGTCGTTTCCGTGAGTGGGATCTTCAGCTACTACTAACTGAAAGTAGCTACAAAGTGCATCCCAATTCTGCAATAGTCGCTGAACGCACATTCGAAGTGATAGCCAACGTGTCTGACCTGGGGCAAGCACATTCAGGACTGGGGTGTAAGAAAATAGCTGATGTAGTTCAAACTCAGAGCGCCTTTTGGCACTCATGTTGAAGTGATTGTATATAGTCCAACATAGGTCTTCCAGTTGCTTTGGAAATTGTTTGCAAGCATAAGAAGCCACCAAATGAATGGAATGGCTGTTGCACTTGACACACATCACAGATGGGAATTTTTCTTTGATTCTGCTGACAACGGAGTTCTCACACCCAAACATAGTATTGCAAGTGTCTGCACAGAACCCAACCCAGTTCTCCGTAGGTATCTTTTCATCTTCGAGAACTTTGCATAGCAGATTGAAAATAGTTTCCGCCTTCCCGTCGGAACACTCAACCATATCTAGAAGGTCAACTTCTACTTCGAAATCCTTATTGCAGAACAAAACTACAATTGCAAGTTGGTTTTTTACTGCCACATCAGTTGTTTCATCAATAATGATAGAAAAAGGCATCAATCTCAACTGATCGCACAGAACTTCATTGTAGTGCGGTCCTAATGCCTGTCTGATCACATTTGTCACATTTTGCTTGCCCAGCCTAATTTTTTCCACAACAGCCTTGTGTGGCAAACTTTTCAGAAAAGGTACAAGAGTTTCTATAAATGATAAAGGGAGATTGTTTTCGACAATGAAAGCAGCCAACTTGGCCTTTAGACTTTCTTCTTCGTTTTTGTCTGTGGTAAGGACACGATCAATCCTTGTAGTGAGCTTTCTTGAAGCCTCTAATTTCCTTACACTTTCACTGTGCTTCGCACTCTTTGCATGTTTTCGGAGTTCGGATTTACCACAACACAAGGACTGACTGCAGTGCGAACAGAAAGCCTTTTCATCAGAAGACTTGTCCTTTACAAGCCACCCTTTAAATTCAGGGACGTTCAGCCAGCTGTGTCTGAATTTGGCTTTTTTCCTCTGAGCCTTCTTTCTTGGGAAGGGTTTTTTTCTTCTCCCTTTCTTTTCCGCCTTTCTTCCCCACTAAAATATTCAACGTCAGTTTCAGAAGATGACGAGCTGTCCGACATGATGGTACTTGTTGCAACCAGACTTGATAAGTAAAATGTAATAAGTGTATTGCAGCAAAGGATCTATAAAGTATGCTTTACTTCAAAAAGAAAGAAATTTACAGTCTTTTCACTGTTGAAATCTGGTCTTCTTAAATCAGAATTTCATTTTAACAGAGATATTAGCAAAAGATGAACCTGTGAAGCACATTGAATAATTGTGTAGATGATATTGAATTAATCTCTTAGATGTTAAGTTTGCTGTTTTCAATACAGTTTGACTGAATAATTGTAGCTTTCTTGATCTCAATAGTAAAAAAAGAAAAGAAAAAACGAATGTGATATGACACTTTTTCACATCGCGCAATAAAAAGGATGTGATATGACACTATCGCGCAATAGAGTCAACTTTGCCTGATAAGAGGATATGCTACTACTTAGTGAATGCCCAAAACAACATACAGTCCCGAGAGAGCTAATTTCCACTCAGGAGAAGATCTACCAATTTTTATCCTAAGTGGAAGTTAGCTGTGCTTAGGAATAATTTCACTTTGGGCATTACTGACAAGAGACAGATTCTCTCAGTAGAGGAAGTTGCCTGGGCTGGGTGATGATCGCAAAATAGTAGAGTTCCTGACTGGTTAGCTATAACCTACTGCTCAGAAAAACTCTTTTTTTCTCCTTCCATACCCCGGTTCCAGACACATGCAGCCCATGCAGGGTACGTGTAGGCTATCCTACTTGGTGCAGAATCCATTAATTCTGTCCTGAGTGGCCATAGTACTGCTCAGGATAGCTATGATGGTTCAATTGTGCTTCGCAGATCAGTTCTGGACAAATTCTGGGTAATTTCTCTGTTAGAATTAAACTTGACTTCAAGAAGAGTGCCAGAATTACTAGTTTTTTACCGATCTACATATCTAGACCCAGACTCAACTTGCATTCTTCTTTTGAGCAGGCTATTTTGAGATTTTAAAACATTCTGAACCTATGAAGCACATGTTGTCACTAAACCATTGTGGCCTAGCTCTCCTGTAGGCTACTATGTTGGCAATAGACTATCTAATCTTATACTGGCATTGGAAAAAAGTCTCACCTTAACTTTCCTCAGATCTTGAAATTAACTGAAATATCAAAGCAGATTGAAGCACAGTATGTGCAAATTTTCAAAAATTGTGCCTTGTCAAAGTGTCGCCGCTAACGCTAATGACTTTCTGAAAATCCCTAACAGAATTCACCTTCTAATTTTACTAGTTTGAAAATTCTTTTTATTGGAGTTGGAGACTCCAGTAATCTATAAAAATACACAAATCCGAAAAATGTCCGTTTTTTACTGAAAATCCGACAAAATTCCGAAGTCCGACACGATATTTTTTTGTCCGACAAGAGGGCCGAAAATCCGGCAATGTCGGAAAAACCTGACACAGTGGAAGCACTGGATACAATGTTTATAATAAGACTGCCTCCAGATTCTATTGGCTAAATTTGTGCAGACTTCAGCTAATAAAACCGGTTAGTAGTTTAGCCATCTATTGTATGTTTCGAACTATTATACAGGTGCCGCATTTTGAAGGGGCTGTATACCGGGACATTGCGTACCGGGAAAGGAGGGGGGAAGCTAGTGATTTTGGCTGGTGGTACCTTTGCCTATATATAGGTTTGATGCTCTATTTGAAACTTATTGTTCGTGTCTATCGAATAGCGAATAAAATCTCTGAATAAATCTACTAACCGAATTCTTAGAGTAAGCTTTAATATTCTTATCCATTAGTATATATAGCATTGATGGCATAAATAGTAGATACATTTGTATAAACAAAGATGTAGTGTTTACTATTAATATGTGTACGGGGAAATTTGAAGATTTTACTAATTCTAATGGAAGTTTAAAGAAAAGAAGAGTTACCATAACCATTAATACTAGAAATAAAGCCTGAGCCTTAGCTGTTTTTATTGAACTTGTTCTGTCTCTGAAGCGTTGACTGCACTGGTCTATATCAGGGTTTGAAGGCTGGTGGTTCTTTATTGATTCACAGGGAGTGTATATTGGGGTTAATTTATTTTGCTTTCTGATGATGAAAAAGATGTTTATTATTAGCTGATAGATCATTGGGATCAATGGAACAATATTAACAACTTGATCAGCAGTTCTAGTGTCGATTTTTTCGGTAAATTCGTTACAATATTTGTAACTTGGTTGGCTTTCTGGTGTAAGAACGCGTATAAGAACGGGTGACAGTGTTATAAAAGATGATAGTGAGGCGACCCCGAATATTCTAGTACTAGGCCAATCCTTAATTTTTTCACTTAAAAATAGATTTAATGCAGCTATGCCACTGACACTGTTGCCGAAAAAAAAATGCAAAGATAAATGAAATTGCGAAAGCCGTGGATGATAGCCTGCAATACCATGTTGGTATATTTTTCAGCGATAATTTTATACCCTTTAAGATTGTTATAAGCAAAGCAATGAATCTTGAGTATTTAGCTTGTATTCTTATAGTTTGATCAATAAGACTCAAATTTTCTCGATTTTTGAAATAGCTAATTAGTAATTTTTTACATATAAGGGTAAAAGAGAGTAATATGCACATTGCTGTTATGAATATCGATAGACTGTAGCTAGCAAGATTTGACTTTATTGAAATATTAGTTGAGTTGTCCATTTTTTGAAGAAAAAAAAAAAATTAAGGGGCGAAATAAGATTGACCTTAAGTATTTGCTAAAAACATTCTAAAAAATTATTTATTATACTTTAAAAATTGTTCCAACTGTATTTTCTCTATCAACTTTATTCTTTTTAAGATTCTATGGCCGACATTCTTAAATATAAAGGTTAAAAGAATTATGAAAGCATGAGGAATTTTAAAATTTTATTTGTATCATTATTTAAACGAAAATAGAAGAATTTTCGAAATAGAAATAAGAACACTTTTCTAAAATGGCCTTGAGAAATCACTTGTGTCTGTTTAGCACTTTTTCCTAGAATACAATTTCTTACCGATTTTTTTTCTTTGTTTTTCTTTTTTTAAGAAACACCTTTCCAAAATATCCTTAAGAATCACTTTAACATTATTTAACAATTCGTCTATTTAACAATTGTTTTTGGAACACAATTTCTTACCGATAAGTTTTTTTTTTTAAGAAACAAGGTTTATAAAATATCCTCAAGGATCCCTTACTTCTAATTAGTAATTACTCATGGAGTACAATTTCTTACCGATATTTGCTATTTTAAGAAACACCTTTCCAAAATGTCCTCAAGAATCACTTGCGTCTATTTAGCATTTTTTTTTGGAATACAATTTCTCACCAATATCTTTTTTTTTAAGAAATACCATACTAAAATGTCCTCAAGGATCAATTGTGTCTCCTTTTACGGTTTTTCCGGGAACACAATTTCTTACCGACGTTTTATTTTAAAAGAAGGATATCCTTAGGATCACCTTTCATCACCTTAAAAGAAGGATCACCTTTCTAGGCTATCCTTTAGAATCACTTGTGTTTTTTTCAGAATTTTCTTCAAATAAAATCTCTTAACAATATTTTGTTTTGTTATGCAATTTAATAATATCTAATAACCACACGAACTCGTTTCGGGTATTTTCCAACATTTCAGCTTAACGTTTTTGAAGAAGCTTAATGCCTATATTCTAGTTTTTGACACTTGTTTTTCGAATCGCAACGCATAGTATTTAGTGAGGATCACAGAAGAATTGCTTCGCCTCCTTCCCAGCGTCCCATTCGAAGAAGTAAGAAGTTTTACTCTATTTAGTGATTGTATGGAGAACGAGACGTTTAATACTGTTTCCGTTGACTCTCTATTATTCATCTACCAAAGCAACAGAACTCGTAATCTGCTGTCTATATTCTAGTTTTTTTTTTACACTACCGCTCAAGTTGTTCATGCATTGACACACTGCAAACCGGTTTCTTTCGCTAGTTTCTTTCACCTTAGCGTGAGAAATACAAAGAGATGCGACAAAATAGACGGGAAATATATAGTTTGTGCTATATATTTACACATTAGAGGGGGGGTAAAGTATTTGGAAGTTGTGAAGTCAGAAAACAATTCTTACTTCATAATATGCAGAATAATTGTAGCTAATACATTTTGCATGCAGACCTGCTGTACGTTACCCCCACTAATGTGCAAATATATAGCCCAAATTTTTTCTAAAGTATTTCATATTTATCATACTTAGGCATATTTTATTAGAATTAACCTAACTTCACTTCATGGGTGGTAGTGGGTTTATCATACATGTACCACTTTCAGTTCACAAACTGCCACAATTTATTTCAGAAAAAAATATATTCTTTTATATCGTTGTATAGATACTAATAGCCACATTCCATCTTTTGTACTGCTAGAGAAATGATGCTATCAGATCATTAATGAATGATTTTTTATATTAGTTTCTTACCTTTTGTGAATTGATCTTGGCTTAGGACTTATGCTGAAAAGAAAGTTAGGCCCAATCAACAAAGGTAACCAAAGCAATAACTTTTGTGATTTTCCATCTTACAAATTAGAAGATTTGTATCCGATTTATTTTGTATGACTGAAAAATATCTTAGAAGTGACCACTTGGACTGATAGAAAGGAAATGGCAGTCTTGGAAACGAAATGGTTATCTTAGAAACAAATGGGGCATAAGTTCTAGTTCAGGATAGCATTTTAAGTGGATGATATACCATAAGTTTTTTTGTGATTCTCAGAGTCAGTTGACAACCTCAAAGACAAATGGCCCATTAAAAAAATTTCCCAGCACCTCAGGGAACTTTCAAAGCAATTCGGTAAAAATTAATTGGAGATTTTAAATGCATCAAAGTTTGAATAGGTAATGAGAGGGTAGTTTAAAACAATAAAAATATATAAACTCTTACTAATTTTTGAGCAAAATGCATTCCATTCAATATACGTTTCAGCAAGGATTCCAATCAAGGCGATTTTGTTTGCCGTAGAAAGTAAAACCGTTAGGGTATTAGGCGTCCGGTTATTTGTGACGTTATTGATATGGAAAATGTGTTTCCAAAATTAATTAAGGCCTAATACGAATTTTCCAAAATTTCTGACCTATCGAGATCTTTTTTTTCTTTTTTTCCACAACGGAAAACGAAAAGCTATATTATTCCGAACAATCTTACTCAACGAAAAAAAAAATCACCTGACGAAGCTCAATTCCCTAATATAAAGTAGTTTACATATAGGTACAAATTTATGCTCGAAATATAATGAGAAACAGTTAAGAATCTGAGGCTCCCTTTTCAGCTATTAAACGGGAATGTCTTTCTTTAAAAGCTAGGAATAAACTAATAGATCAAAAAAAATTACGTTTTAAATCTGCTTCTACTTTGCTCAAGCCCTTTAACCTTCGTGGTCTTTAATTTCAGTCAGCCAACGATTCATGAAAAATTTCATGGGGATTGGGAGGGGAAATGAATTTTTTCATAGTCATGGCCTATCTAAATCGTTTTTTCACACCCGAAAATGGTGATATGCCAATTTTCAGAAAAATATTTTGCAATGTTTTCGAGAAAAATTACATATATTTACATGCACAGTTATTGCTCGTTTAGTTATATAGATATTAAATTATTTTATTGCTCCCCCCCCTCTCTCTCTCTCCATCGAAAAAATCGCACATATAATACTAGAAGAAAATAAACTTTTTGCCTACAATCAAGAAAAAAAAAATGAAAACACTTATTACAAGTAATTATATTTATTACTGCTTAAAACAAATAAATACGTCCAAAAGAAATATACAAATGACACTCTCAAAAATAAAATTATTAGATAAAACATTAAAGCGAAGCCTTACAAATAACTAATGTCCTAATAAAGACTAGATATTTGTTCTCGGCCACCAAAATATACTATTCAGTCAATAGTTCTTGCTTTCCATCAAGTTTGTTTGAGATTTGAGACTACTTCTGGTGATATAACGATTAGGACCCCGCCCCCACCCCTGAACCACTGAAAGACCATGTGAAGGACCACTGAAGGACCCTCTCCTGAACCACTGACTTAGAAAACAACTTGCGATCTAATCCTTGAAAAACAATCAATCGTGTGCTTGTCATTACCTTAAACTAAATTTTTACTTCGAGATTTTTTCGTCTTTCGGTTTTTGTTTGATAACGTTTTGACAGTCTAGAAATGAAGAATATTCTTATAATTAGGAAATTAAAATTATAAAAAAGTAAAAATTAATAGAAAAATTAAAAATATTATTAAACCTCCTGTGTCAAAAAGTCTTCATGACCTGTGTCGTATAAGATCAATCAAAGCAAATGTAAAGCTGCCGGATTTTAGTAAAAACTTTTTGAAAATATGTTTTAAAATAAACGGGATTTAACATTATAAAAAAAAACAAAGAGACAGAAAATCTGTTAAACTCACATTATCTTTTATAATAAAGTATTAATGATTAGATTATATCTTATATGCGAAGTCTATGTTGTCGAAATTTGCCATATGAATTTCAACTAGGAAAACCCACCTCTCTTGCATTTTTTTTCTTTTTTCTTTATTGCAAAGAAATTATAAATGAATAAGTTAGACTGTAAGCTTCATCCAAACAACCCGTAACCTCTGGCCCTAGTTGTGCCACTCATTTACGGGAGAGTTAGTAATTTTAAGGGGTAATTAAGGGGTAATCAAGAGTTAGTAATTAAGAATTTAACATTCGAAAAATAGTATTTATAAGTCCCCTTAAAATAGTTTTAACATGGTTAGGATATAACGTTTATAATAGAACCGCCTCCAGATTATTGTGCTTAGCTCCATCCAGCTCCTGGCTCTCCTCTTAAATAGGACGTTGCAAATAACTTCTGGCAGACCTTATAATGAGACTGACCCTAGATTCTAAGGCTTGCTACTAATTTCTGGTATACTTTATACTGGAACCAATCACATATTCTCAGACTTAATTCCATGCAGTACCTCCCTCTCTTCTTAGATATTTGTAGCTGTGTTAGGATACAACCCGTGAATAAGGACCGTATCCGGATTCATTTTTTCAGCTCCAGGCAGCTCCATTCTCTTCCCCTAAACTGTTTGTTTCTAATAATGTCTGGTGGTTCTTAAATTAGGGCTGTCTTCAGATTTTTAGGCTTGGTTCAATGGAACTCCTACCTCTGTCTTTAAACAGTTTTTTTGGGGGCTGGGATATAATTCTATGATAAGACTGCCTTAATAGTCTTGTGGTTCACTATGCGCAGATCCTGCCTCTTCTCTTAAAAAGTTTGCATTTTTAAATGGCATTTTTAATTTTTGCATTTTTAAATTTTGCATTTTTAATCGCTTATATTAGGATTAGGACCACCTCTATATTTTCATATTTAAATTGTGAGCAATGGTAGATGGTAATAAGCTTACCTAAATTAGGTAAGCTTATTACCATCTGCCATTATCAAACAGTTCGTGATAACGAACTGAAAGTATGGAGCGACCCGGTTCAACAGTAACCGAAACTAAAAAAAAACCAAATTTTGATACTAATAGATCTATCAAAAGAATTGGCATTTTATGCTGATTTCAAATATGTAAATATAATTAAGTTTAGTCTTACACATCAAAGGTTACAAGCCTAAGATAATTTTCCTGATTTTTGAACAAAGAGGGAAACATCCCCTAAAGGTCGAGTGATCTCAATGAAAATCACACCATCAGATTCAGCGTATCAGAGAACCCTTCTTTGTAGGTTTCAAGCTCCTATCTGCAAAAATGTGGAATTTTGTATTTTTTGCCAGAAGAAACATCACGGATGTGTGTGTGTGTTTTTTTTTTTTTAGGATTGATCGTATCGACCCGGGGGTCCTAGAATATTGAGAAGGCTCATTCGAACGGAAATTAAAACTTCTAGTGCCCTTTGTGAGTGACACAAAATTGGAGGGCAACTAGGCCCCCTCCTCCGCCCTTTTTACCCAAAATCGCCTGATCAAAATTTTGAGATAGCCATTTTGTTTATCATTCCAGAAAGGCCCAATAACTATGACTTTGGGTATAATATGACCCCCCAAAACCCCAGGGGAAAGGTCTTTAAGTTATAAAATTTGCCCATTGTTTGCGCAGAGCATTTGTTATTGGGATGTATGCATAAATTTTCGGGTGTGGGCGGGACAAGTGTTCTGTTGGGGGTTAGAACTTCTCAGGGGAAATTATACACTGGGGGAATTTGCCAGAATTCTTATACAAGCCTCTTTTTATGTGTCTTGCTTTCTCTTTTCCGTCTCAATTTTACGCGCAGAGTAGTTAAGAGTAATTGACCTGGGTAAATTTTCACCGGCATTGAATTGTTTAGAGGATATTTTCGTCGGGAGGGGGTTTCTCCGTTTAGGTGGGGCCAGATTTCCTGGCATTATTTAAAAAAACGATCAGAAATTAAATTAAAAAAAACAAATTTTTTCAAATGAAAGTAAGGAGCAACATTAAAACTTAAAACGAACAGAAATTATTACACTTCGCTCTATACGCTAAACTTTGAATTTTGTCCCAATTCTTTAATAATGACTCTAGAAACATAAGGGCCGTTTAGTTAGAACAATAAGACGCTTTTTTAAAGTACTAAAATGCTTAAGCGTAAAGAGCGAGGTGTTGAGGAGGGGCAACCACTTTATATACGTAATAATTTCTGTTCGTTTCAAGTTTTAATGTTGCTCCTTACTTTCAGTTGAATTTTTTTTTATTTAATTATGTATAAGAGTCAGGTTGGCCTCAGAGAATATATTAAATAGTGAGCATGTGTGGCTTGTTGAACTTAGTCACCATTGAGCATCCACTGGGGTTTTTCCCGCCTACTTTAACTAATTAAACCGTTTAGTAATTTAGTCGTCGATTCTATGCTTCGAACCGTTATACAAGCACCCATGTATATACAGCTTTGAGTGGCAATATTCAGGGGTGCCACGCATGGGGAACGGATGAGGGACGATAGTGATTTTGGCTAGTGCCACCTATCCCTATATATTGGTTTGATACTTTAGTTGAAACTTAATGTTCCTGTCTATCAAAAAGCGAATAAAATGTTTGAACATTGTTACCAATTAAATCCTTAGAGTAAGATTTAATATTCTTATTAAAAAATAAAGATAATTTATAATATATATTATAAATATAATATATAGCATTGATGGCATAAATAGTAGATACATTTGTATAAAGAAGATGTAGTGTTTACTATTAATAAGTGGAAATTAGAAAATTCTACTAATACTAATGGAAGTTTAAAGAAAAGCAGAGTTACCATTACCATTAATACTGAAAATAAAGCCTGAGTCTTAGTTGTTTTTATTGAATATGTTCTGTCGGTGAAGCATTGACTGCACAGGTCCATATTAGGGTTTGAAGGCTGGTGATTGTTTATTGATTCACAGGGAGTGTTTATTGGGGTTAATTTATTTTGATTTCTGATGATGAAAAAGATGTTTATTATTTACTGATAAATCATTGGGATCAATGGAAAAATATTGACAACTTGATCAGCAGTTCTAGTGTCGATTTTTGCGGTAAATTCGTTACAATATTTGTAACTTGGCTGGCCTTCTGGTGTAAGAACGCGTATAAGGGCGGGTGACAGTGTTATAAAAAACGGTAATGATGCGATCCCGAATATTCTAGTACTAGGCCAATCCTTAATTTTTTCACTTAAAAATAGATTTAACGCAGCTATGCCACTGACACTGTTGCCGAAAAAAAAATGCAAAGATAAATGAAATTGCAAAAGCCGTGGATGATAGCCTGCAATACCATGTTGTTATATTTTTCAGCGATAGTTTTATACCCATTAAGATTGTTATAAGCAAAGCAATGAATCTTGAGTATTTAGCTTGTATTCTCATAGTTTGATCAATAAGACTCAAATTTTCTCGATTTTTCAAATAGCTAATTAGTAATTTATTGCATATAAGGGTAAAAGAGAGTAATGTGCACATTGCTGTTATGAATATCGATAGACCGTAGTTGGCAAGATTTGACTATTGAAATATTATTTCCGTTGTCCATTTTTTGCTGAAAAAAATTAAGGGCAGAAATAAGATTGAGCTTAAGTATTTGCTAAAAACTTTCTAAAAAATTCTAGAAAATTATTTCGTTTACTTTAAAAACTGTTCCAGCTTTATTCGCTCTATCAACTTTATTCTTTTTAAGCTTCTATGGCCGACATTCTTAAACATAAAGCTTAAAAGAATTGTGCACAAACATCTAACATTTTTATTTGTATCATTATTGCAACTAAAATAGAAAATATTTCGAAATAGAAAGCTAAAGCTATTTTTTATCACCCAAAATCTTACTGCAACCTTTTGGAAACCCTTCCCAAAATATCCACAAGAATAACTTGTCTATTTAGCAATTTTTCCTTACATAAAATTTCTTACTGATATTTTTTTTTGAGAAACACTTTTCCAAAATGGCCTTGAGATATCACTCGTGTCTATTTATCACTTTTTCCTGGAATACAATTTCTTGCCGATATTTTTTGTTTTTAAGAAACGACTTTCTAAAATTTCGTCAAGAATCACTTGCGTCTATTGAACCATTTTTCCTGGAACACAATTTATTACTTTTTTTTTTTTTTTTTTTTTTTTTTTTAATGAACACCTTTTTAAAATACCCTCAACAATCACTTGTATCTAATTAGATATTGCGCATTAAATACAGTTTCTAACTGATATTTTTTTCTTTTTAAGAAACGCCTTTCTAAAATATCCTCAAGAATCGCTACTTCTAATTAGTAATTACTCATGGAATAAAATTTCTTACCGATATTTGTTATTTTAAGAAAGACCTTTCTAAAATGTCTTCATGAATCACAATGCAAACTTTAGTTTGTTGACACTTTATCACTATTTCATTTCTTTTCAAAAACCTCTTCGAAGATTCAGTTTATATGATTTTGCAAATAGCTTTTGCCAAGCTCTCGCTTTGGCGAACTAGAGAGTTGGAAATCTCTTATCAACTAATGAACGGATTCTTTTCAATATTGGTTTATTATCGTTTTTGAATTGGCTTTGCTTTGAAATCAATATTCTTGGTGAAATGGTATTAGAGTCAAATTGTATTTTCGTATCCAAAACAAGCGAATTTCAAATATCCAATGGCATTTCTCTTTTTTAATGTTCTTACTACTAGCACAAGGAAAATATTTTATAACACTTAGTCAAACAAAACTAATTGGTTGATAATAAATGTAGCTTTCGTAACTGCAATTTTCGTAACTCCAAAGAGCCAAAATCATATAGAGGGGGTTGTCACAAGATTTTACAAGGGTTTAGCACTCTATGAAAAGCGGATTTTTATATCAAAATATCCAGGTTTTATTCAGTTTTAGCTTTTATTGTAATACAAAAGAAATAATGGGGGTCTTCGGAGATATTATGATTTTTGGATAGAAACTACTACTACTACTGAAAACCTATCGCAGCATCAAGCCCCCTGAGACCAACAGAGCCACCCATGTTCCGAGTAGACTCGAAACACACTTGTCGCACAGGTTGATGTTTGATACATGGTCATTAAAACGAGTACCTCTGGGCACCTCGAGTCCTCTCGAAAGCATCTGGCTTATCTTCCTCAATCTTTCGAAGCAGCCATTGTTCCGAGCCAGAGTTTCGAGTAGACTCGAAACACATTTGTCGCACAGGTTGATGTTTGATACATGGTCATTAAAACGAGTACTTCTGGGCACCTCGAGTCCTCTCGAAAGCATCTGGCTTATCTTCCTCAGCCTTTCGAAGCAGCCATTGTTCCGAGTCAGTGTTCTGAGTAGATTTGAAACACATTTGTCGCACAGGTTGATGTTTGATACATGGTCACTAAAACGAGTACCTCTGGGCACCTCGAGTCCTCTCGAAAGCATCTGGCTTATCTTCCTCATCCTTTCGAAGTAGCGATTGTTCCAAAGCAGTGTTTCGAGTAGACTCGAAACAAATTTGTCGCACAGGTTGATGTTTGATACATGGTCATTAAAACGAGTACCTCTGGGCACCTCGAGTCCTCTCGAAAGCATCTGGCTTATCTTCCTCAACCTTTCGAAGCTGCCATTGTTCAGAGCTCGACTTAACTGCAGTTGTTACCGTTGGCTCTAGTGTTCTAATTTTAGTCGGAAGACCCACCTTCTTATTCTTCCAAACTTCTTTCCACCACAGAAAACGCCTTGCAACTTGCCTATTTTACTTTTTACTTCTTCCACCATCCCATCGTCTTTGCTAATAATGGTGTCTAGGAAGGGGAAACTTTCCCCTTTGAAATGAGGATTCATTTAAACAGGGGTTGAGTTCCTCGAGGATTCAATTGAATCGAGGAACCTCCACGAGGTTCAGTTGAATGGGGTTGAGCTGCATTAGGCTTCAGTTGAAGGGAGTTGAGTTACAAGGGGATTCAGTTGTACGGCAGTTAAGTTGCGCGGGTGTTCAGTTGCAAGAGGGTTCACTTGAAAACACTTGTTTTCCATCGCGGAAAACACTCTAGGGAAAGTGTCCACTCCATTCATCTTGTCGTTACCTTGCTCTCGTCAACCTGAAAAAGAACACCCTTTGCCATGCCTATTCTACTGTATACTTCTTCCACCATCCCACCATCTTTACTAATAATTTTATCTAGAAAAGGGAATACTTCCACTCAGTTGATCTTCTCGTGTACCTTGCATGACCGCTTCGCACTCAATTATTCCTATTTTAAGCAAGAGATGCTTACTCTTCATTAAAAATCAAATTAAAAAACACATTTTTCAAATGAAAACAAAGAGTAACATTTAAACTTAAGTAGTTATTCTATGTCCCCCAGCAGCCCTCTTTCCACCATCTGTTTGTGACAGTTCAACATTTACAGCTTGTTCATATGCTGCTGTTACAGGTTGAAATAATCAACCATAACTGTTTACCAAAAACCAAAAGCTTGGTTTTTGGTACACTTTCAGTTTACCAAATCCAATTTTATAGATAGGAAAGTGAAAAATAATGCAATTTACATTGCAAATCAAAAACAAAATATGTGACTCCGGATGACCTCCTCCCCTCTTCTTTAATATGGGTTGAACCAAAAGTATTCTTTTTGCGTAAAAGTGTACTTTTAGTTAAATTTTTGACCCCCTAAAAGTTTTGTCATGGGAAATAGGTGGAGGAAAGGTGGAATTCGCCCTTCTCTTCCCTTTACTAGGATTTTGTCAAAGAAAAATATAGGGACTACCGGGTATGAATACTAACATGGATCTGACTCGTGTATTGGTCGTTATTTTGCAGTAGAAAACTGTAAAAAAAAATTTTTTTTTTAGTTCGTAAATTGGTCTCAAAATATTTGTATTTTATTTGGAAGCATTAAAAAGAACTATTTAGGAAACGAGAATTATTTTTAAGCTACTCTTCCTTCCAATTTAGGTAATATAAATGAAAGATATAAAAACGTAAATAAGAATAAATATAAAATAATATAATAGGTAGTAAGGTGAATATATAAGTAAAATGGGAAATATAGACAAAAAGTGTAAAAATAAATAGCTCTCCCTCTCAATTTGACTGATTATGCATTAACAAAAGATTGCACATAATACAAATCTCATCAACCATATTAATAAATTCATTTAAACCAAAGGTTTAAAAAGTGTAGCGGCGATATTAACGTATGACCGAGGTTCCCACAAATAAACAATTTTTCTTGATTTTAAAATTAATTTATTTTTCATCTAAAATTAAGTTGACACCATGTGAATAGAAAATAGAATTTCTATTTAATTACCAAACTTGTTACGTTGTTTTGTGGAGAATTGAAGTAAATAAAATTTTTCAATAACTGTATTTTTTTTTACTTTATGCGTTGTTTTTTCATTTTTTTTCTTATATTTTAATCCCAATTGTACTTTATAATTTTCACCAAAATTTTGTTTTGAACAATTCTTTTTGCCATGAAAAAGTGATGTTTTTTTGGCGAAATAAAAGTTTTTACTGTCTGGAGGACCGTTTCTTTTTTTTTATTTCTAACTATTCATTGTTCTGATTCATTTTTTGTCATCGTTCGTTTCTTTTTCTAATTGTTTCTACCGTCTTTGAGACTTTTTTTTATTCATATATGAACTTACTATTAAAAGAGAAAAGCTTTGAAACCACTTTCTACCACATATGTTTTAAGAATACTAACCGATTTGCAAGTTATGTTCCTAAAAATATTTTTCGGAAGTAACCATGGCGGCGCTACTGTTCCTTTTACGCTTTTCTGTTCAACTTAAGAGTAATTTGGATTGCAAGCAGACCAAATTGACAGACAAGCGTAAGGACACTTATCGGACGAATAAATAAGAAGATCAATTGCTTCGATTTGACCCATGGAGTGAGGGGGACGGAAGAATCATAACTAATGGAACAAGTAACTAATGGAACAGAGTATTCATGTAATAATGTCTGAACCATTGAACTATGGTATAACTAGCGGCATATAGGCATGAAAAGGCAGAAAAAGTAGGGTATACTCTTTGAAGATGGCAAAATCTTTCTTTGCCTTATTTCCCCCAAGCACTAAATCCAAAGTTTTCTAACCCCCCTCCCTCCTGAAAACTTTACTGAGAGTTTCAGCTTTTGTTCCCCATTGTCGAGAAAAAAAGGATAGACTTTCCAAAGCTAGAGCTTTGGAAATAATCATTTACGAAGAGAAATTATCCCCCCTCAGCTTCAGTTTAGTTCTTTATCTATCTGTGCATATAGAATAGTTTAATAGGGCTTTTTCTGTATATATTTAAGTATATTCAGTTCTCATTCAGCATCCGCCAGTGAAGGTCACATATATTTTGTAAAGGATTAAAGATTGACACAATTTTGTAAAGGATTAAATCTTACGCAATTACCTGAATGCGCTCAAATATCGGAGATTGGATTTTTTTTTAACTGGATTCTTATTACTCGGTGACGTCACTGATTAGTTATTGTTACAATGCAAGCGGATAGAGGTGATTCGACAAAGAACAGTCAGTTTCTACAAGCGATAAATTTTAAGCTGGATTTGCTGCCGGAATTGACATCAAAAATGGACGCTCTCCCAGAACTTGTGGAAAGTGTAACTTCTGTCGAGGCACAGTTAGCACAAGTGAATGTTCAGCTAAAATCGAACGCAGAAGCTAACGAGAAACTGAAGAGTGAATTGATACTGGCTCACCAAAATTTACAGTCAGCCACGCTTAGAGCTGACCGTTTAGAGGATGAGTTGCGGCGCAGCAATGTTATAATCTAAAACTTTGAGGCGGTGGATCCGAGAAGGTATACCCTTAGTGAAGAGATTACGAAGGTTTTGAACGACGTAATTCCCAATTTGCGCCTCACCGGCAGTGATGTAAGAGACTCTTTCCGATTGAAGGCGGGTCCTATTGTGCTAAAGCTGAATTCGATGGATGTAAGAAATATGATTTTAAGAGGAAATCCACTTCTACGAAAATATGGACTTTCTGCTGCACCCGATTATAGCCCCGCCCAGCGTGAAGATAGAAAACACCTCAGAGTAGAAATGAATAAAGCTCTTTCTGAAGGTCATTCTGCCTATCTCAGGGGTGTCAATCTCTATGTGAACGATGTTATGTTTAAATATGATGAGCTATCCAATAAGGTTATAAAGGAGACTCCGCGCACCACGCAAAAAGTACAAAAGGCAAGAGCACCTACTGCAGGCACCATTAATAAGGGCAGCGAAGTTGTTATTCGAGGAAATGCGGAAGACAATTCGGGTAGCGATGCAACAATGTCGGATAGCGATGCGGAAATAGTAGTTGAAGTTGATGTGAATAACCCCACACCTACTGGCAGTAAAACCTACCATAAAGACACTATTTTAGCGAGGTCTCCATTAAAGGGTAATGATAAGAAGACGCGAAAATTATCGGAAGTTATTAGTCCTGAAGAACAATCAAGGGGAAAGAGTAGGAATGTTTCCAGGCGAGTGTCGCCCACGGGTGGTTGGCCAAATAGAGTTGGTCGGTACGTGTCGAGGGGCCCCCGTGGAGATACCCCCTATAGTAACAGATATCGTGACTATTACAGCATTACTCCAGAAGTTTCAGGTTTTGATGCTGCTATTACCGAAGAGCGACAGGTACGCAGTGACTAGGAAAAACCCGGTCATATAAATCCAATTAGTTTAGTAACCTGGAACGTACAAGGTGTGAAAAATAAAGTGAAACAGATTAGTGAAGATTTAAAGTCAATCGATATTATAGGGTTAGTTGAAACATGGCATAGCACAAGTGACCCTCTGATATTCGACGATTTTAGTGTTGAGCATGTTGCGTGAAAGCCAGCTGGAAACATGCGCTGCTATGGAGGGATAACCGTGTTACTAAGTAAAGCTTGTTTCCGTTGTTATCATAGAATCGCTAGTAATTCAGAAAACATTCTTTGGGTACGATTTGAGTTAGTAAGAAACAAATGGATGGCTTTAGGATCTGTGTATATAGTGCCTCAGAGTAGTTCCTACACCAGAGAGGAAACATAGGATGTGTTAGCTGAAGAGTTAAGTAGACTAAGAAGGGATTTTACAGAGGATGTTTTTGTTGTTATGGAAGATTTTAACGCTTATACGGGTGCTTTATTAGAAATGGAGAGTGTTTCGTTCCGAGAAGTGCCTGACTTGGTTCCATCTGAGTATGGAATGCCTAGAAGTGGCAGAGATATGGATAGGAGGGTGAATTGTTGGGGGAGAAGGCTCTTGGAGCTCTGCTTGGAGAATGGCCTAATAACTGGGAATGGGAGATTTGGAACTAATAGGGGAGTAGGGGAGTTTACCTGTATGTCGGGAGCTCGTCCGAGTCTGATAGATTATGTGTTGGTTGACAGTGGGCTTGCAGCTCAATCAGTTGATGTTGAGGTACTTCAGTCAGTTGGTTCAGACCACTGGCCAGTTAAGTTAGAGCTGGGTTTAGAGGTTGAAGGTAAGAGGAGTGGTATTGGAATGAGGTTTGAGACAGTGGGTCAAGAGAAGGTTAGAGTTCGAAAACCGTTAAAAAAAAGATTTGAATAATAAAGAAATTGATAATATGAATGAGATAATAGCGAGACCGGAAGTAATGGATATATTAGAGAAGATTAGAAATCTAGATTGCGGTGCTGAGGAAGTCCTTGCCGAGTTATGTGAGTTAGTGCACCAGTGGTCTAGTAAAGCGGTAGAAAGGAAAGTTAAATCAGGAAATAAAGGATATTATGATGAGGAATGTAGAAGGTTAAAACAGGAGGTAGAAACAGAATTAGAAATTGTTAGGCAGTGCCAGGATGAAGACTTACGGTTAGAAGCGTTGAATTTTTACAGAATTAAGAATAGGGAATATAAGAAATTGCTGAAGAGGAAAAGTAGGGAATGGGATAGTTTAGAAAGGAAAAAGATGATGGAGGATTTTACATTAGGGAATGTTAAAGAATTTTGGAGTAGAATGAAAAAGGAAAGAGCTAATATTTCAGGTCGGACTCCTTCACCGGAGCTGTGGCCTGGTTATTTTGAGAATTTAGAAGGAGACTGTGAAGGGCTTGAAGAGGATAGTCAGTCGTCATGTTCAGGTGAAAGTATTTTCCTGCTGCAGGAGTATGATTATGAATTAGTAGGGGAAGTGACAAGAGAGGAGGTTAGAGAAGTAGTTAGTAAGATGAAAGGAGGTTCAGCACCAGGTTTGGATGGGATACCAGCCTGGGTGGTTAAGAAATTTGTGTCGGTGTTTTTGTCGATATTAGTTATAGCATTTAATAATATTGTATCTACAGGTAAGTGGCCAGAATTATGGAAGACTTCAGTTGTTGTACCGCTTTTTAAGAAGGGGGACCCTAGCTGGAATGATAACTATAGGCCCATAGCTCTAGCACCAGTTTTTAGTAAAGTGTTAGAAAAAATTTTAGATAGGAGGCTAGATAGGTGGTTAGATAAAAATAAGATTATAAATGAAGAGCAAGGAGGATTTAGGAAAGATTATAGTACAGCAGATAGGGCAGTTGTGCTTAGAGCTTTAGTCGATAAGAAGGGAACCGGGACAAGCCGTCTATATGCAGCTTTTTTAGATCTAAGAAAAGCTTTTGATAATGTTGAGAGGGTGATTTTGGTAGATATTCTGAGAAGTATAGGTTTACCTAGTATTTTTGTGAGGTTAGTTCCTAGCATGTATTGCGAAACTAAGGCGGTAGTAAAGGCAGTAGATCAGGGTTTTTCTAGAGCATATAGAAACTGTAAAGGGGTAACACAAGATATTACTCGTTCCCCCCGTTTATTTTCTATTTTTATAAAGGATTTAGTTCAGTTTTTGGAAAGAAGGTGGGCTCCGACAGTGGGTCTTGGTTCAAAATTATTTTCAGTTTTGCTTTTCGCTGATGATTGCGTACTTGTAGCTAAGTCTGCCCATGAATTACAGATTTTGTTAGATCTTGTTTCAGATTATTTAGATCTGAAGAAGTTCCAACTTAATGTTAAGAAGACAGAAATAGTTATTTTTGGTAAAAGAAAGGATGAAGAATGTAATGGTAAGTTTATGTTTAATGGAGACGAAATAACGATAGTTGAAAATTCAAAATATTTAGGCTTTGTATTTACAAATAATGGTATCTGGTGTACCAACATTAAAGAGTCAGTAAGAAGTGGGAAAGCGCCTATATTGACGGTTTTTAGGAATGGTACAGTCATGGGTATTAAAAGTCTAGGAATACATAAGAGAATAATTTTATCGAAGATTATACCAGTTATTCATTATGGTGGGGAATTATGGGGGATAGAAGCGGCAGAACAGCTAGAGACCCTTCAGGTAACTTATTACAAAAGGCTTTTCGGCCTCCATAGGACTACGCATACCCAGTTTTTGAAAGGGGAGCTAGGGCTTTTTTCGCTCCGTAAACATAGGCTGGTTCAGGTAGTTAGATTTTGGATGAAGATAGTGCAGGTACCACGAGGTAAATTTATTAGAGAGGCCTATGAAGAGCTACTTGCTTCAGGGCGTAAGAGGTCGTGGCCGTTTAGGGTTAAATCCTTATTAGACAGATTAGGATTGTCATATACATGGAATGATGGTAGAGGCCCCGCTAATACTCAGATTGATATAATAGGATTAGTCAAACAAAGATTAGAAGATCAGGAGATACAGACATGGGGGAATTAAATTGAGAGATCTGAGACATTAACCGTTTATAAGCAAGTTAAAAAGGTGTTTGGCCAGGAGATTTATTTTAAATTTAATTTGCCAAGTAAGTATTTGTCATATTGGTTGCAGCTGCGGGCCAACTGTTTGCCTTTAAGATGGAGGAGTAAAGTATTTGAGAGAGGTAAGGGGTTCCCGGCGTCTAGGTACACGTTTCCCATTTGTAATATCGAAGAGAAAAATCTGGACCATTTTCTGTGCCGGTGCCAGGGGCTTACTGACTTGAGGGAGGGTATTTTGGGGGAAAGTAACTTTTCACTTTGGGGCATAGTGTCTCAGACAGTACATAGTCTCAAGGGTAGATTATGTAGATTTGTTGATCAGGCACTAAAGATAAGAAAGGAACTATTGTGAAGAAAGTTTGCTATGGTTTGTAATAACAATGCTGAAGGGAATTTTACTTTTGTTTTCCTGTTATATTTGATGTATAGCGTATATGGCCCTGTATGAAGGCTTTTGAATACACGATTATTATTATTATTATTATTATTATGTGTGTGACATTTTGTGCAATTATATGAGTTAGTTTTATAGTATTATGTGTGCTTTTGTGTTGCAATTGTTCTGTTATTTTAATTTTATTTGCTAGGGGCTATGTTTAGTTATTGTTATATATGTTATTATCATGTGTTTTGATTTTATATGCAACTGAGTTTGTTTTTGCCATGGCCCAAAGAGGCTTTTGTTTTGCAATAAATATCTATCTATTCTCAATTTTTTACTTTTTGCTCAATACCAAAGATTAGGCAGACAAAGAAACTAAAATATACCTGTAAGAGAATTTGTCTGATGTTGTACAGCAATCCAATGTGGAATAAAAATATTGCTGGTGTGTTGTTACTGTAAATATTCGAGTTTTTTTTTAAATCTTTTTTCATTTATGCTTCGTCCTTTTTAAGTATTTGTTGACGGGTTTTCAAATAATTGGAATTTAAATAATGATGTCTGAGGTCAAAGGCTTATCAAGGAATTTTTGTTTTTTTGTTGTTTTTTTTGGGGGGGGGGGATTTTTGGGGGGATTACAAGAAACTTCACAAGGAGCATAAAAAAATATACCGACTTTTTTTTACCTCTTTACTACGAATCCGACGAAAGTTTTGGGGAGGATGGTTCATATCCGGTAGCACCCTCCCCTGGATCCGGCCTTGCCTGAGCCTTACTAGCCAATTGCTAGCCAAAGTATATAGTAAGAGCATAAGCAAATACTGAATTAATAAAAAGCTGCTTCCCTGGAACGTTTCCTATCATTATAAGATATATTTTTCCTATAAGTCGCGTACATTTTGTGTTTTCAGAATTGGCCCCTCTCCAAATAAATATTTCCCCACATGTCTATATTGAAACCATCCAAACGGTAACAATGTTCATCACTTTGATCTTCATTGGTTAAGAATCACATATAATGAGATGGCTAGTTATGTAATTTAATCAAATAGTTCGTGGTAACGAACTGAAAGTAAGGACTCTGTCACACAACTTTATTTTTTAAAACAATAAAAAACTTTAGCGTAAAGAGCGAGGCGTTGAGGAGCGGACAGCCCCTTTCATATACGGAATAATTTCTGTTCGTTTTAAGTTTTAATGTCGCTCCTTACTTTCTTTTAAAAAATTTGTTTTTATTTAATTATGTAATGAAACGAAAAGGCTGATTAAACTGGACTAATGAGTAAAATAAATGGCTTGTCAATTAAAACTGAAATTAACAAAGCATGAAGTATTACTCAAATCCTCGGAATTACAATGGAACCATTTTCCCACGAAAATGTCATTAGAATGGACAAAGGAAAGTAACTGGTCTCTAGACATCTAATAAACTGCCTACTAATCTAGAAACACTCAAAGCAGACATTAAAGAGGCACAAGTGACAAGGAGGGAAGGGGGCATTTCCCCCTAGTTTCAAAAAAAAATATTTTTATATTTTCATTGAAAAATACAATTTTTTGTTATTATTGTTCATAAACCCCCTCTAGATTTTGAAAATATATTTTGCAATCCCCCAGCTTTTTGGGGTATTAGTGCCACTTGGGGCACCCCCATACCGCAACTGCAAGATAAAGAAGATAGATTGAACTTAGTCACTAAACCTTCATTTCAGACCTTTGCCCCCTTTCAGTAAGCGGTTCCAGGTTCATAGTTAATTCCTATTAACTAAAGGAATTGTCAGAAAAATCTCAGAAAACTTTTGCAGGGTTCTTTGCCTTAAAAGTATATTCATCTCTTGCTTTGCTGAATAAATACAGACATACTCATGGGCATAGGCAGCATCTTGTGTAGAGGGGGGCAGCCGCTTCTGTGATAGAGGGGGAGGGGTCTTACTAATACTTCCCGAGGTCCTTTGAATATAGGTCTTTAGAAACTAGTCATGCTATATTTCGCTAAAACTTGGCCTTTAACCTTTTCCCTGTTCTACTTTTCCTACAACAGTATAATATAAGAGACCCTCTATCCAACTTCCAATTTCCAGAAAACATAAACACCATAAAAACGATTTGACACAAATCACATTATGGTTAGATAACAGCTTCTTCTAAGAATTCAATTCAAAAGTTTACAGTTGGGCAAGATTAAATATCAAAATTGGTACAGGGGAGACTGGCCCACGTTTAGCCAAAGCAAACAGTTTCAATATAAGAACCTATGGGGCTTCTGGTGGATGATAAAAGCTCTGACAGATGGCAGTGTATGTTTTTAAAATGTCTGACCTTAATTAATACTTTTACCAAAAATGTCATATTAGATCAGGTTTTAAGGTGATTAATTCTGGAATTTTGTTCAATTGTGTCTGAAAGCCTACGCCTAATTGCGAATACTAGAAAACTCGCGTTATAAACTCACATTGTATTCTCTTATTATTTGCCTGTTTTTGGCAGCTTACGAGACGTGCCATCTTCAAAAGTTTGCTGTTAGTATTTTTTCATCCTGCGGGATATTGAACTCCCATGTTCGGCCACAATACCTGGGGTAAATTCCTCATGCCGTACCAAGGTGCTCAAAGGTGAGCCACACTTGTAAACGTTGTGTAAACATCATTTTTAAAGTTTTAGGGGAAGCTTAAAACCCAAAGCTGTCTTAATTCTGTCATTGATTAATCCATTCAGAACAGTAGGTGAACTAAAGCTCCATTCGTTTCAGTTAAATTTTAGTCAAGATAAAATGATTAAAAGTAAAACAGAAGAGAAAAGAAAGAAAGGTGGCTGTGATCCAGAAGAAAATTAAACAGCAGTTTTTTCTTTCTTATTCTACAAGAAGTCAGTTGGATTCTAAAGAAGTGCCATGGCTGTCCCTAGAGGAACGCTGCAAGACTACATAAAAAAAGTTGAGAAGCTGAATATCCCTCTAAAAAGTCTGTACCTAAGTTTCCTTACACCCTGTTACGACACATCATAAATATTTACAGAGGAACAAGAAAAAGGACTAAAAACTTACTTGAAAACGACAGCTGATATGCTTTCGACTGTATTCCTATAGAAGCGTGTAAATTTGCATACACTTATGCCATTATTAAGAGTATAAAAGTACCGGATAACAGAACTGCAAAGGTAATGGAGACAGTGGAGGAATTACAGGTAAAGATTGATACCGTTGTTTTATGGATTGCCTTATAACTCTATGAGTAAAAACGCCAGAAAGTACAAGCCTATGACGGACAACTGCTTTCAACCGTCACAGTGTAGGAGCCTTCTTTAACCACCTGGAGCGAGGCCTATATAAACAAATGTTCAGACCAAACGACATTTGAAACAAGATATTTCAAAAAGTACCAAATGGATAACTTAAACTCAATTTTGAAAAAAGACTGGAGCAAGAAACTTAGCGGTAACTAACAAGAAGAATATTGTCTTAAAGACAGAAGTTAAAATTGAACTACCACTATTGACAGGTGGAGAACCAAGATTAATGGAGCGGCTTACTTTTGGTGTTGATCAGTCAATATGTAATTAGAAATTAATACTGTTTAGTTTTTTTTAAACCTTGATGAAATTCATTTTGCCATTTTTCATGCTGACTATATTCGTTCTTAGTTTTATAGCTGAAAAAAAACCTTTAACGTTTCCCTGGTCACATTTCTTTTTCTTTTGTCTGTTGGCCGAGCATAAGCCAGAGACGGCCGAACCAGTTCCGGGGTGGCCCAGGTTTGGCACTCTTGACCACTTGGATAGAGAGGCATCCAGGTGGAAAAATGGCGGTGTATTTCTAATTGTCTTTTTCAAGGATGGTATTGAATGAGTTACTTTTTCTTTGGCATGCTCAGAAACTTCTTATCGCTTGAATCAACTCATAGAGAATTAAACAAGTCAAAATCAGCCGATCTTGGGCCAATCTCCTATCTATATATTGGACCGAAAATCAATATTGAAGATCGAAACGTAAATGTTGATATCGCAAACGATATTTGGAAATTTCTGTTTGTTTCCAGCTTTTTTTTAACCATCTACCAGGTAAAATCCAACAAAAAATTCCAACATACGAAATCTCCTCTTTGATATCTAGTTTAAATTTGAAGTTCTAGGGGGGGGGCAGCGACCCTCCCCTGCCCCCGTCCCTACGCCCATGGACATACTCTATATTTTATCAACTTTTCACATCAAGAAAACAAGTTTAATGTATTTTAGCTTAAGGAAAAAAAATACACAGTAGAAAGTATCCCTTTTGTTAAGAAGAATGTGGGAGTCCATAGGGAGTTTCGGCTTTGGTAACTAGGTGACTACCTATGTGATTGAAGAACAAAAAAAATTATATGATCCCTATTCCTATAAAATTTGACGGCTACTTATTTTACACATATATGAAACATTATTTTGACAAACAGATTGTCTATTTCGGCTAAAGAAATACTTACTTACTTAAGTCCCATACATCCTCATGGGACGTTTTGGGGCCACTCCTTCCAGAATCTGATGAACTATGGTTCGATATGCTGTTCTGTCAAGTGCAGTTCGGGATAGTTGGGCAATCCGTTGTCCGTCAAAGTTTTCGATCCATCTTTTGTGCGGTCTTCCCAGTGGTCGAAGTCCTTCAGTTGTCCCTTCAAGCGCGATCTTGGGCATGCGTTCGGGATTCATTCACTTTACATGGCCGAATCAGCGCAGCTGCTGTTTTCGGATTTTGCTGAGGATAGTATCTTGCGACTTCAGCCTTCTTCTGACTTCTTTGTTTGTGACATGGTCAGTCTATCTGATCTTGGCTATCCGACGCAGACATCTAATTTCGAACGAGAGGAAGTTGCAGTCGTTTTCAGCGTTTAATGTCCAGGTTTCACACCCCTACAGAGAAATGGATATGATAAGACTTTTGAATAGATCCACTTTAAGATGGTTCGAAAGGTGGCTAGATTTCCGGATCTTTGATAGTCTTTTGAGGCTAGAGCTCGCAAGACCGAGGCGGCGTCTAATATCGACAGTGTGGCAGTCGTCAGCCGTCAGAAGACTGCCGAGGTAGAGGAATTTATCGACTGTTTCCACTTGTTCACTGTCTATTACTATCGAGGGGGGGGAGGGGTTGTTATCTCCTGTCGTGATGTGACCATGATTTTGGTCTTGTTTGCGTTAATCTGCATACCAAACGGCTTCGTTGCTTGGGAGATGTGGTCAGCCTGACTCTGGAGCTCTTGGGCGGTAGTGGACATCAGGTCAATATCATCCGCATATGATAGTTTTTAATTAGTATTCCTCCTATTCTGGTTCCATATTCGACAGGTATCAGGGAGAGGATGGCATGCAGAAACAGGTTAAACAAAAGTGGCGAAAGGATGCATCCTTGCAGGACTCCGGAAGTTGTTGAGAATTCACCAGAGAGCCCACCAGTGGTCAGTATTTGACTTTTGAATTGGTTGTATATGTCCTCAGTGATTCTGACTATTTCATCTGGGACACCGTAGTGTCTTAGAATGTGCCACAAGCCTTTCCTCAATGTTAGGTCAAAGGCCAGTCGGAAGTCAATAAAGAGCTGATAGAGGTCTCTGTTAAACTCGATGAACTGTTCCATCAGCTGCCGCACAGTAAAGATTTGGTCAATAGTCGATCGTCCCGATCGAAAGCCAGCTTGATACTGGCCAAGAACAGAGGCGGCGATTGCTTGAATTCTGCCGAGCAGTATCTTGGTCAGGATTCTGGTTTGGTGGCTTGTGAGGCTGATGGACCGGTAGTTGTCACATTCTTTCTTTGAGCCTTTTTTGTGTATTGGGACTATTGCTGCCTTGCACCACAGCTGCGGGACGTGTCCGGTAGACCAGCTGGCTGATACAACAGTGTGGTATAGGTTGACAACATCTCCTGAACCAACATTTATCAGTTCATCAGTGACACCGTCTGGCCCCGGAGCTTTGCCTCGCCTTAGGGATTCTATGGCCGCTTTGGTATCGCTTCTAAGTGGGGTGGAGGGGGGTCTCGATCTATGATTGGGAAGGAGTTTAGGACATTTGGGTTGGTCATTACTTCAGGGTTCAGTTTCTCCTCAAAGTATTCCTTCCATCGTACGAGCTTCATCTTGGCATCATTGATGTCGTTCCCCTGCTTGTCTAGGATTACGGGCGTTGAGGGATCTTTCTTGGAGGGTAGCTCGCTGACTGTTTTCAAGAGCTCGTGACTGTTGCCTTTCATGAACTGGGTTTCGCAGTCCTTGCACTTTTCGGCAATATGGTTGCAGAATGCCTTCCTGATTTTATGCTCAACTTTCCATTTGAGACGTTTGTAGGTATCTCAGCTGTTTTGGTCAGATTCGTTGTTATGTAGGCTTTTCTGGTCACATAATCAAATTATTTCATCAGTGATCCAAGGCTTTTTGTCTTTGGCTTTTCTACCAATGATGTCGCTTGCAGTCTCGAGGATTGCTGAGGTAGCATGTTCAGCCAAGCGATCGATCTCTTCGGGAGTTGCGAACGGAGTGGATGTACTCAGGATGTCAAGGAATTTTGTAGACAGGCTAGAGTTGTATGTGGCTTTTTTGGTGGGGTCTCGAAGGAGTTCTGTTCGGAATCTTGGGATTTTCGTGGTTTTTTGGGAAACATTTTAACCTCAGCTTGAGTTTGGACATCAGGAGTGTGTGGTCCGAGTCAAAATCTCTACCGGGGATTGAAACAGTGTCCATTACAGATGACTTCCAACGTTTTTGTATCAGGACGTAGTCGATCATATTTTTGGTAACTCCATCAGTGGATCTCCATGTTACCCTTCGGCGGTGTCTGTGCTTAAAGACGGTATTGGTGATATAGAGTTCATTCTCCCTGCAGAAGTCAATAAGCCGTTCTCCCTTTTCATTAAGACGGCCATGTCCGTGTGGGCCCATGACATCCTCTCGACCAGCATGGCAACTGCCAACTATCGCATTAAAATCGCCCAACACGATAAGTTTATCATTTTTGGGGATCTGGTCAGTGACGCTTTGTAGCTGGAAGTGGAATTGGTCGCACTCCTCTTCACTTCGGGCTGAATCCGGGCATATATCTGGACGACTGAGAGATTTTTGATGGGCACTTTCAGGCGGATGGTCGCTATTCTTTCCGATACAGAAGTGAAGGTCATTAATGACCTTTTAGCGGCCGGAGAGAGGAGGAAGCCGACACCCTGCCGATGAAAACCATCAGTACGTCCCGACAGTAGGAATGTGGTTCCAAGGATTTTTTCATCTCCGATTCGAGGAAGGTGCGTTTCAGACATACCGACTATATCCCACTTGTATCTATCAATCTCTTTCAACACCAGATCAATTTTGCAAGGTTTAGCTAGAGTCCGGGTATTTGGTGTACCAATATTGAGAGTGTTTTTCGCCTATATTAAACTCTCATCCCGTCTGGGAGTCGTCCTAGGCCTAGAATGGTCATCGGCTTCCCCGTAAGCGGTAGCAAATTCATTATCATTATTCACATTTATCAAATCGCAAAGGTCGTTGGTTTACCAGGACGCGGTAGCACTTGTACTTTGATCTTTTGAGTCTGTGTTCATATTTGGAAAGATATGGTTTCTTGGCTGATTCATTGACGGCGGCAAGCCACTCCTCTCCGTCAACTTGCAGAGGCCGTTGACCAATTCTGGATCTTCCGCCCTTTCGCATTGGTCCTCCTGGAGAGGATCCTCCCACGATGGTATCCTGCAGTACAATACAATTTAACCCATTGCTGGAAGAAGGTTCGCAACTAGCGGGACGTGTCCACATGCCGGTGGGCCCTGCTCAGTATGCGTCAGAGGGGCCTTCTTCTTCCTCCACCTGTATTTATGACCCCCGGGCGATGGTGCCCCAGTTTCAATTATGGGCCACCAGGCGCTAGGTCCCCCCTTGGTCCGTGCCTCCCTTTATGGAGGTACCCTACATATCTGTAAGACGTTCGCCTATCCACCACCTGGGGACGCGCTGAGTGGCCTGGGGAGGCCCCCTACTGAAAAGGTGACTCAGTAGGTACTCAGTAGCAAAAGAAATATATATATTAAAATTGCCGCTGATTTTTTTTTTCTTCAAAATGCTAGGACCGGCATATAATTAGTGGTGGGAGGAGGCTCTGGGGCTATCAATATTACAGGGCTATGTCAATTTTGAGTGTAATTTGTAGTCTTGGCTATTTTCGCTGTTTTGAAAGGCTCATTAACCACCACCCCCAAAATAAAATTCCTTGTAAGTGCTAAACAGAATTCAAACTTTTTTCCTGCTTCGTCTGTGAATCAACCTTCGTCATGCTTCACTTGCAAAGCAATGTAGCGTTCATTTTTGAATTTTGAACTATTTTTCAGCTTCGCATGTGAGAAGAGTCCGGGTTCCATCTCAGTCCTCAGACGTGGACCAATTTTTGGATGACCTGTTTTTGCCTGTTCTTGATGTCAATATTGATGACTTATCAGATGCAAGATCCTTAGCAACATCCATAAAAGGGAACAGGAAAGATCAGAAATCAGGGTAACTATTTTGTGTATAATATTCATTAGAAGAATATGTTCAGAATTTTTTTATGGGGAGGGGGATGGCGCATATAAATAACTTCAAAAAACGCATCAAAATTTGTTTGTATTCATTTTTGTTACGTTTTAACGAGTTGGACAAACATTTCGGGGGGTTGGAACCCACTAACTTGCCCCTTTACAGCCTTGATTCAATAGTATCCTTGTTATGGTTATTTTTCTTATTATGGTTAACAAGCATTTGTAGTGGATTAACTTCTGTACAATCGTCATCAAATTAGGAAAGATGTCAGTAAATGACAAATCTAATGAGTATGAGGAATATTAGCCCTTGTGTAGGAAAAATTTAGCTCTTGTGTAGTGAACCTGAACCCTTGGGACAACCATTAATTAATATACGGTTCCAGATCCTCATTTGATTCATATTAACCCAAAACGTCATCAGCTAGGCAGCCTCAAACGTGAACAATGGGCAAACTTCATAATTTAAAGACACTTCCCCAGGACCTGTGGGGGATCATGTTATCTCGTAAGGCATAGTTTTTGGACCTTTCAGCTATGTTGAACAAAATAGCTATTTCAAAATTTTGATTGGATGACTTTGAGGGAAAAAAGGAGGTTAAAGGGGGTCTAGTTGCCGTTTAATATTTTGGTCACTTAAAAAAGGCGCTAGAACTTTAATTTCCGTTTGAATGAACCCTTTCCCGGTATTCTAGGGCTATTGGTTCGATGAGATCATTCATGGGAAAAACAGAAAATAAATAAATTAAAAAAATAAACACGCATCCGTGATCTTCCTTCTGGCAAAAAAAATGCAAAATTCCACATTTTTCCAGATGGGAACTTGAAACTTCTACATTAGGGTTCTCTGATACGCTGAATCTGATGCTGGGATTTTCATTAAGATCCCTTGACTCTTAGGGGATGTTTCCCCCCTTTTTTGAAGATCATGCAAATTTTCTCAGGCGCATAACTTTTGATGGGTAACACTAACTTTAATAATGAATTCTATATATTTGGAATTAATATAGCATGTCAATTCTTTTGATATGTCTATTGGTATCAAAATTCCGTTTTTTTAGAATGTCAGTTACTATTGAGCCGTGTCACTCCCTACTTACAGTTCGTTAACACGAACTGTTTGATTAGATTTGAAGTAAATAGGAATAATGTTGCAATATCCACCTGGAACATATCCAATTTTCTTAGCTGTGAGGATTTATTTGAGGATTTTTTTTAGAGCAGTGAGACTATATTTAGAATCCAACATCTCATACAGGTACCACAAGTGCTGTATCTAAATAAAAAAAAGTCGAGCAAAATTAATATATATGTCAAGATTTTAAGAGATCAGAAGATTGTGGAGATTTTGCATGAACATGTTTGGAAATTAAAGCCCACTCATTGACTTAATCGCTTAGACTAGGGATAAATGAGGGCGAAGAGGTGATATTAGAGGTAATTGGAAGATCGATCAAGTGGATAACTTCACTTACATTGGTAGTATGATTAGAAAGATGGCGGTTACAGTGAAGATTTAAAAAGTAGAATACCTAAGGCCCAGGGTGTTTTTCAAAGTTGAAAAAAGTTCGGAAGAATAGGAAGACAAGTCTGAGATAACTTTGAAAAAGATGCATTTTTCAAAATAGTCAAAAGCTCAAGGAACTGTGTCTATAAGGATTAGATAGACACCCAAATATTTGCAGGGGTATTCTGAACACAATAAAACACATTTTTTGCCTGCTGATTGTTAGAAGGACGTATGATCAAGCAGTTGTCATTCTTATTTCTGTGAAAGGGGTGCCGAATTTTCCAGCAATATTTAAAAAACAATCAGAAATTAAATAAAAAAACAAGTTTTTTCAACTGAAAGTAAGGAGCAACATTAAAACTTAAAACGAACTGAAATTATTACGTACATGAGGGGGTGTGCCCCCTACTGAATACCTCGCTCTTTACGCTAACGTTTTTTTTAGTACTTTCAAACGAGCCATCTATTCTAATTAAACGGCCTTTGTATTATCAGGGGTCATTCTTAAAGAATTGGAACAAAATTCAAACTTTAGCGTAAAGATCGAGGTATTGACTAGGGGGCGAACCACTCATATAGGTAATAATTTCTGTTCGTTTTAAGTTTTAATGTTGCTCCTTACTTTTAGTTGAAAAAACTTGTTTGTTTTTATTTAATTATGTCTAAAGCGAGACCAAATTTCTTTCTTTTTACTGACATAAACAAGTTTACTGATAAAACAAGTGTCTGCTTTGTCCCTTTTTTGTTTATTCCTTTTTTGTGTTTTGTATATTCTTTTCGAAGCACCAAGGTATCAAAACTATTCTTGGTCACTGTCTTTACGGTGGCTTGTAGTAAATTTCACCATTCTGCCAGAACCTCAGTGAAAAAAACTGTCGGATGACTGAGGATTTAAGAACTGAAGTAAAATCAGGGTCTTTGATTATGACACAGATTGTGAAAATGAACCATTTCGTCCGCTGACAAAGCATTACTTTTTTGATTTTTAATAATTCAAGGTTATTAATTGACAATAATTCAATTTAAGGTCAATTCATTTAATTCAACAATTCAAATGATTTAAATGCAAAGTTGTTTTAATGAAAAACAAACTCCGTGGAAGTTTTTGTTGTTCATTCAACAAAAGACAAAAATAATTTAATCTAGGTTTGAAAAATTTTTTATGCATACAGACACGTCATTTTCAAACAGTTCATGGTAACGAACTGTAAGTAAAGAGAGACCCGGCTCAATGGTAACCGAAACTCTAAAAAACGGAAATTTGATACCAATAGATACATCAAAAGAATCAAATTTTAATTCTGATTTCAAATATATAAGTTTTATCAAGTTTAATCTTACCCATCAATAGTTACGCGCCTGAGAAAATTTGGCTGATTTTCGAAAAAAGGGGGAAAGACCCCCTAAAAATTATAGAACCTTAATGAAAACCACGCCATCATATTCAGCGTATCAGAGAACCCTACTTTAGAGGTTTCAAGCTCCTATGTACAAAAATGTGGAATTTTCTCTTTTTTGCCAGAAGAAAGATCACGGATGCGTGTTTATTTGTTTGTTTGTTTTTCTTTTTCCCAGGGGTAATCGTATTGACCCAGTGGTCCTAGAATATCGCAAGAGTGTTCATTCGAGCGGTAATTAAAAGTTCTGGTGTCCTTTTTAAGTAACCAAAATACTAGAGGGTAACTAGGCCCCCTCCCACGCTCATTTTTCCCCCAAAGGCACCTAATCGAAATTTTGAGATAGCCACTTTGTTCAGCCTAGTCGAAAATCAAATAAATATGTCTTTTATGATGAATTAATCCCCCAAAGTTCCCAGAGGAAGGGCTACAAGTTATGAACTTTGCCCCCTTGTTTACATATAGTATTGGTTATTGGAAACTATACAGACATTTTCAGGAAGGATTTTTTTCTGGTGGGGGGGGGGCTGGAGGAAGAGGTTACTTGGGAGAATCTTTCCGTGGAGGATGTTTCCTTGGGGTAAGGGACATTTCTATGAAGGGAGCACCGGATTTTCCAGCATTATTTATAAAACGATCAGAAATTAAATTTAAAAAAAAAAACGAGTTTTTTTAACTGAAAGTAAGGAGCAACATTAAAACTTAAAACGAACCGAAATTATTGCGTATATGAGGGGATTCGCCCCCAAGTCAATACCTCATTCTGTACGCTACAGTTTTTTTTTAGTGATTTAAAAACAGCTATCTATTCTAGTTAAACGGCCTTTGTGATTTATGGGTTTGTGATTTAAAAAGAATTTTAACTTATGCGCAAAGAGCGTGGTACTGACTAAGGGGAGAACCCTCTCATATGCGTAAAAACATATACGTAATAAAAAAACCATAAAAAAAAGCGATACGGCTCAATAGTAATCGAAACTTTAAAAAACGGAATTTTCATGTCAATAAATGTACCAAAAGAATGAGCTTATATTGCTGATTCTAAATATATAAATTTTATTAAGTTTAGTATTGCTCATCAAAGGCTCCACTACAAGTGAAAGAATTTTAATGAAAATCACACCGTCAGATTCAGCGTATCAGAAAACCCTATTACATTGGCTTCAAGCTCATATCTGCAAAAATGTGCAACTTTGTATTTTTTGCCAGAAGAAATCACGGATGCGCTTTTATTATTTTTTTTTAAGGGGTAATCGTACCGACCCCGTGTTCCTACAACATCAAGAGAGAGTTCATTTAAATGTAAATTAAGCTCCTTACTGTCCTTGCCAAAGAACAAAAATGCTGTAGGGCAGTTTGGCCCCCTCCCACGCCCCTTTTTTCCCAATTTCGTGTGATTCACAAGGGAACAAATTGTTTTTGTACTTTCATCAGAGATTTTTGTTATAATTAGCGGCCTTTGCGAATAAGGAAGCAGTCTTATATAATTGGGACACGATTTGAATTTAAAGTAAAGAGCGAGGTATTGACTAGGGGGCGAACCCCATAATATACGTAATAAAAATATACGAATATAGAAATTTGTTACGTAAGTTAATTTGTAAATTACGTCAGAACCAAATTTAGAGAAAGCCATTTAGCAAAAGAAAAGTAAAATTAATTCGCAAATTTTGTTTTACTCATTCAATGACGGTGAGCCAAAATAAAAGCTGCATTAACTAAAAATCGATCGAAATTAAATAAAAAAAACTGTTTTTTTAAACTGAAAGTAAGAAGCGACATTAAAACTTAAAACGAACAGAAATTATTCCGTATATGAAAGGGGATGTACCCTCCTCAACGCCTCGCTCTTTACGCTAAAGTTTTTTATTGTTTAAAAAAACAAAGTTGTGGTAAATTCAAACTTTAGCGTAAAGAGCCAGGCGCTGAGAAGGGGACATCCCCTTTCATATACGGAATAATTTCTGTATGTTTTAAGTTTTAATGTCGCTCCTTACTTTCAGTTTAAAAAACTTGTTTTTTTTTATTTAATCTCTATAAGAGACCTCTGCTATGTAACACAGAGAATGTTAACTCCTCTAAAATTTGTTGTTATTCCAAAGAGAATAACAACAAGAGGAAAAAAGAGGAGAAAGAGAAAGAAGAAGAGGAAAAAAGAGAATACTGAAGTAACTTTTGGAGACTCTGGGAAACAGAAAAAAAAAGTTAAACTGTCAATGACCCACCCCTCTCCACGTATAAGATTGAGTTAGATTTTAATAGTACAATTAATTATTTTGTTCTTGATTTAAGCCTGCTTGATAGCTATCTTGGTTCAGTTTCTACAGTTGAGCTTGACTCACTATGCAGCCCAGCTAAGCTAGCCGTCTCATTAAAAGGAGGAGGAAGAGGCGAGGGTCGTCGAAAGCGGGAGTACGATGTTCCTCCTTCCAAACCTTCACAACGTGGGTATGCTTCACCTGCACCAGTTTTACTGCCAAATATACCTATGCCCATCCTGACGCCTACAGGTTAGTGTCTTGGTAGTTTTGGCCTTTATGTGTTCCTGTGTTTAGCTTATTTGCTTTTTGTGATAGTAAGCGGGTGTTCAAGGCCGTACCCAGAATCTTTTTGGAGGGGGGGGGGCTACACAAAAAAAAACTAAAAATACTCATACAAAATTTGTTTATATCCATTTTTGTTACGTTTTTACGAGTCAATAAAACATTTGGGGGAGGGGTGGGGGGGCTCAAATCCCCTAATCTCCCCCTGGATACGGCCTTGCTGGTGCTGTAGGAATATTTAAAGACTTTCTTTTGTGGAAGGAGGTTTTTTCTGGGACTTTTTGTTCTTCCTTAAATGTACTTTAAATATAGTGTCTTAAAAAGTTTAATCTACCCTCAGCTCCTGATCCAATTCTACAGATATTTCAAGCTTTATTTTCTTTATTTAGCGTATATAAAGAAAAATATATAATGCAACGAATTTATGAATTTGCTATATGATCTTTAGCACTAGTCCGAGCTTTTAATTAATTTTAATTTATTTTCTCCAAGTTATGTAATTAGTTATTTAATTTAAGTAGTCCACTTATTAATTTATTCCAAATCTTGTCCTTTAATTGATTCTTCAACAAGCTGCAGTTATTTCTGATAACTAAATCATTAAAATATATTTATAGAAGATAGATAGATAGATAGATAGATTTTTTTTTTTTTCCATATACCAGTAAAATAATTACATAACAATCTACAAATCCCCACAAAGGCTCCATGGCCTGTAGGAGGGGGATTATGAAAAGATCAAATAAACATTAAACATTTAAACGCTTAAGATTTAAACTATATAAACATAACGTTAATATTTAAACATATAAACATAAGCATTTTAACTTTTAACATTTAAAGCATTTGCTTAATAAAAAAAAAAAAAAAAAAAAAAAAAAAAAAAAAAAAAAAAAGGAGAGTTCACTAAATAAGCTTTATCAAACTACAGTGAATCACAACATCAGTAGAATGGCCCCTATTGACACGGACAGCACACCAAATATGGGAATAGAATACTGACAGGGCTCCATATATGGGCATAGCCTCCCTAGGGAGACCACGTGGTTAATGGGGTCAATGACCTCTTTTTCCAAGGTCGATTTATTTGATATTTCTATGTGTAATAACTCCGGAACGAAGGTTGCACATGCGCATTGAATTCTAACGGGAACAACGTTATTGATCTAGGACTCGAGGGGGAAGTGAATTTCCGAGAAATTGATTGTGTAATCGATCGTGAATGTCATGGTGTCCAGAAATAGTATTTGTTGTTGTTGCTCTCGCCAAATATTATGAGTTTCCCGGAAACAGTTAGATCACATGTTTCCTTCTCAGCCAATCAGAGGGCTTTGTTTGCATAATAGCGGTGGGGGGAATACAAAGAAAGGATTTTTGCTATAGTTTTATTAGTCTGTGAATAGAATTCAAGGAGTGAGAAGAAGAACAGTTTGACTTTACTCATTTGGATATATATTTGTGATGGCGATTAGTGGAATGTTTACCCTATTAGAAGTTGATAGTGGAGTTGATGATAATGGTACAAGAGCACCAAACATTGCGGTGGAAATTACGAAAGGATCACGTCTTTGTCTGGAATGGGATGCAGTATATGCAAGATATGTGATATCCTTGAGCAAATTTAAAATGGAGGATCAATTATATTTTGCCACTAAAGTTGATATAGCACATGTGAATAGACTTCAATGTGCTTTATGTGCATTAGTGAAACATATTGAAGACAATAAACAGTATCGCTAATTGTACATGCTCTGTATTATTGATGTTGTTTAATTATTCAATAAAATTGTTTCGAAATCGAAAATGTTCTCTTTCTTTTCCGGGTAGGGCTAACGAATCAGGCTCAGTCTAGAGTCAGCAGTTGGAGTGAAAGGACTGAATAATGAATAAATTTGAGAAAGAGAGAATTAGATCAAATCTAGTGTTTAAGGAAAAACATTTGATTTTGGATGATGATTTTCTCGAGTTATCTCTTAAACGCAGGATATTCTCTTGTCAAGTAACACTTGACAATATAATGAGGAGTGATTCTCCCCCATTGGACTATTGTATGAAACTTTTAAAATGTGACTCAAATGCTTATAGTCAATTTATTGATATATTAATTGGAACAAAGCAGAATCATATTGTGGATATACTTTTGAAAACATTGCCAATGGATTCAATGTAGATGGCTCCCCCATCATTCGAAAGAGCTAACGTCACAGAGCTACTCCTCTCTCCCCCATTTCCCTCTCATTGAATTTTCGAACGAAGAGGATCAGTTTCGTTTTAGCTGTGAGTGATTCGACATCGGAAACCGAAAAATGTTCTATATATGTCCATTGTGCATGTATACTCTAGGCAGTTGGACTCAGTGTGAGAATTGTACAATTATTGATGACTATAGTGAAAAGTGTAAATTATGTAATCCTTGAAAATTACTTAGAGGCTATGCAGTACAAATTAAAGGAAGTAATTCATGTCTTGAGGAGGTGTGTGACTCTCACCGTAGAGGAGACCTGTGTTCCAAGTACCACATTGAATACTGTGCTCTATGTGAGAGTATTTATTCTAAAGTGCTCTAAAAAAGTCCTAATCGCGATTAAAGTTTATATCTTCGGGACTGGTCTCATTATAATTTTAATTTAGTCTGGGAAGTGTAAACTAGTATACGATTCAACTGGTTGGGTAACAATAAAATTTGGTTTCTACTTCATCGTTGTGATGACACCACCTACTATGACTATAAACCAATTGATTTTTATTTGGCAGTTACCTAATGTGATTCACCATTTGAAAACATTGTATGTGATATTGCCTCAAATAGACCGATTGAAACTCATGAATTTCAAAATATGAATGAAAATAATATCATTGACTATACACGGAGACATGACAAGAGCGAAGTTACATTTTCCGGTAGAAAATGTGAACCTGACTTTGCAGTCAATCAAGATCAATAGTGAATCCAAATGATTTACCATCATTAGCGGTTCACGACAGTTGCCTATACATCGAAGATGAAGACATCTAAAGTGTAGAATAAAGACATTGTTGTATATATATATATATGCATTTTATTAATAAACAAATTCACAAACATTTTTTAAGAACTTTACTCTTAGGGCACTGAAATCAATACCATATAGGTCTCAGAGGATATTTTCCACTAGAAAGTCGTTCAGACGAGGATTGTCAACGTAAATGTGGAGAAACTGCTTGTAAGTATAGCCACGACATCGGAACACAAAATATAGTAGTGCATGGAAGCCACAACTTTTAGTCGTTAGATCCTGAACCCTCTTCCAATTTTAAATAATAGTTTTCCCACTGCTCTCAATATAGTTGCTGATGTGGGGTGTGTAGAATGTATAGGGTAGACCAAGAGGATCAAAAAATTCGATATTCTTCTTTGTTTGATAGATGCACAACCAATGACCCGTCAGCACAGTCGACGGACTGCTATTAACAATTATCAAGGTATTGTTGACACTTTGAATTTTTCCAAGATAGTCCGAGGGTAGACAATAGCATTTGTACTGAGACATGTAGGGATCCATATTAAATACACTGATTATTTGACTAGTGTTCATGGCGCCAAGTCTAGTAGAACACTGCCTTCGGGAGTGATTTCCCAATAGATTTCATATTGATTTAGTGAGATTAGTGCAATACTCTCAGCCAATGGGTCGGCAAATGTACACTCTAAACGCACACTCCCCGTACGTACTATACTCATATCCTGTGTGCCCAACAAATCCAATACAATGATACCTTGTGTTTTAGCAAACCTATCTTCGGTTATAACATTTTCAAATAGTTAAGAGTCATGATCTAGGGTTTGCACGGTTAACTCATACTATGTTCTATAGGATTTATCAAAAAATAGATTTTAGAGTGAGATACCATTTACTTTTCAAACAAGAGAGGAAAGTCCAAACATCTCGAATTTATTTGGGCATTCAGGCCATGATCCAATTGCACTGGCGCTTTTTACAAATTCCAACACTAGTTTTGACAGAATTATACCATTGATAAAAGATAAATCGGTAAAGGTGCGTGAGCCCATTGCAATATGACGCTGATTGGTGATTGTTTGAGGAACAAGTAGTTTAATATTGTTGCCATTGGCTCTCAGTTTTTCCACGGCCAAATCAACAGAACTCATGACCTGTTGTTTGCGTACATGAAGTATTGCCGAGGTGAGGGAGAGACTTACATCAGGATTGGCAGCAAGTTCTTTTCTCAATATGAAATTGGAGGGTGCAAGCGTCAGTTTTATATCCACTTTAACATTGTGCGGCATCCATTGGGGTATATTAAATATTTCATGAAATATTTTTCCAACTAGATGTAATTCGCTTGTTGCAGCATTTTTAAGCATATCGGTACAATAAGTATTATTAATATATTCATAAACATTTGAAATGACTACCAATTCCTTATGTGACTTGGGTATCATCAACATGAATCGTATAAAACTTGTAGAATTTGAGAGACTATTGCTAGTGCTCACCAGTATGCCATTGATGTAGATACTAATTTGATGAAATAAATTATATAGTATACAATTTTCATAGGATATTCCATCGACCCGAGTTGACATTGTATTATCGAATTTCCGGACTTTCATTTGCAAATCTATAAATGTTCAAGACATGTCCATAAAGTAGTCTTCATTGGAATAAATTTGAAAGTGGATATTATCGGAAAGGGGTTGTTGTGGATAAAATTGTTCATAGTATCCATGCTTAACACTCACATTGACATTTTCAGCATTGAATAGATTCAATGAGGCGGTGATTGAAGGTTGAGAATCCTTATGTGGTAGGTAGGACATTTTAGGAGAAGAAATCTAGCTTCGATCTGATAATTTTCTTCCTGGGACCTCTGTTTAAAGCACGTGTCGGCTTTTTCCTTCTTTTCTTTGACAAAACTGGTGTCTTACGTTTCCAACCTGAGTCGAGACTTATAAGGGATGCATTGTTTCTCGATCTTTTTAATCCTTTACCATTTTGTTTTAATTTCTCGCCAAGGGTTCGCGCACTGGACCTAAGATTTTCCGAAGCACTTTTTTTAAAATCCTTGCCAGAGCCCCAATCATATAGTGTAGACGCTGCAAAATCAGTCGCAGCCGGTACAAGATATTTTCTAGCCAGTAGTAGTGAAGAGCGACACAGCTTAGCAAACTAACTGCCAAGAACATAGCCAGACATTGACGAGCGTCCTTTGTAATAGTCCATTCCATTTCCCTGTGGTCTCGGGCCAAGAGTATTAACATAGCAGTCAATATCAGGACAAGTGAATACCACTTTTTGACATCTTGCTTTTGAACGATGGGTCGAAAATGGCATGTAATCACAGCCAACCCTTTTGAAATTGCTATGGGATCGCCCAATTCAGTTCTTATTGTTAAATGACATAGTTTCAATTAGGACGTTTTTACAAAAATATGCTGAGGTTCCTTTATATTGTTAGTGTGAGCATATCTTGGATTTGTTATCCGTTCCAGGGCTTAGTGTAAATCGACAAGTGAATACGGTCTAGAGGCGCGTCAGAAAATCAGGCATATAAACACAGCACGGTGCTCGAGGTGATTGCTGATAAAAAATCAGAAACAATGAAATTAAAGTTTCTATTACTTCTACCATTGATTACATTGAGGTTAAAGCCAAGAAAATCCTTTAGATTATCATTGAGAATAACCTTTTCTCTGGAAATAGCTGAAAGTTTGTAGACAGTATTCTCCTCCTTTGTGTAGATGACATGGAATGCTCCCTTTTTACGATCGGCAATTCTTGTATTGTGGGTACGACATAAAACGTTCGTGCGGGCGAACACCCCATGGGATCGTCCGCTGCATAGGCAACTCCCCCAATAGTACTATTTAATTTGTTCTTGATCACCTGTGGGTGGCGGCGGCCAATCATAGGGTCTAATTTTTATTTCATATTTACGATCCTTTCTCAGGATGTCATAGGTATTTTTGAGAATACAGTAGACAAGAGCCACTTCATACTTTCCATCGTCGAATTTGATGGTGGGGGAGAGTTTCGTCCAAAAATCACTTGTTCTATTCATGTCATTGTAGAAAGGATCAGAAACATTGGACATGAAAGTCACATAGAAATCATTGGGCATTGTCAATATCTTCAGCACTGACCCAAGAATCAAAATCTGAGTTGTATCCTAGCCAGCAAACAAACAACTGTTTCTAGCCCATATGAGTATGACTCTTTAATATCATTTCAATTTGATACTTGTCACTAGTGTTTCTAACTTTTTGTAGTATACATTCATAAAAACCATCGAGAATCTCGTCAGCTTTGGTGTCTCGCAGTCGATAATTCGTGGGTTTGGTGTCTAAGATTGGACACTTTAAAAAGTTCAGTGCTCCATAAATAATTCCCCTTTTCAAAAAGATTAGTGGTTCCATTAATTCAAACTGTATCCCCAACATTGAATTTCTTCCTTTTTTTCTCTTTTTCACCCTTGGAGTATTGCTTTAGGAAAGCATCAAATGTATTTTCATTGTAGTGAACATCCGTTGGTGTAGAGTTGGACAGAGATCGACGTGGTCGTCGATTATAGATCAACATGATTTTATATAAATCATGAATAAAATCCGAAGTTTTTTTCAGTGTGCAATATATTGAAATTCATATAAAAATAGTTATTATTAATAGTTCGACCAATGCAACCTTTATCGGGCTGTGACTATGATAAAGTACTTTATTTAATTTCAAAAGAACCTTTTGCACATAGGGATTAACAAATTCACTACCGCGATCCGATTGAATTTTTCTATATGAATCCTGGTCGAGAATACTTTCAATGAATCGTGCACCTTTAACGCCTCTATTTGATCACATTTGAATGGCATATGCATAGCGTCTATAGATACTGATTGTCACTAGAATATATTTTTAGGGCGCATTGTGAAACCGTTGAACTGCGTCTAAAGTTAAAAGATCCGTTTGCATTATATGCAGAGGGAAAAAGGCTTCAGTTTGTCGATATTGTTTGCTGCGAAGCCTGTGATTCCGATGTAGTGTGTAACTCGGTTCATTTTCTAGATACTCTTTTGCATTTTTCATTGTGGTGCCGGAGACAGCTTTGGAAAGCGTTTTGGGAGAACTTAAACTCCCTGCCTCGCCAATATTTTCATAGACACCTTTCAGAACTTCATCCATTGCGAGCGTAGACACGTAGTGTAATGTCCACTCCCCTTGTGCACACTGGAGGGCGAATCAATTCGTCTTCGCTTTCGACTAGCAGCCACAGGTGTTGTAAAATCAGTGGCGCTGCTAGTATCTTCATATATTGAATCTTTTTCTTTTTTAAATGGTGTTGTTGTTGGTGGACTATATTCTCTTAGTTTCTTTATAATTTGCCTTGTACCAATAAGACTTTTGGGAAAGTTTTATACACACAGAAAAGTGTATCGATTATTGTCAAAGGATAAGAGTCCTTTACGATTCGTCACCATATCACAAATTAAATAAACTAGATTATAACTTTTTCCATGAATTATAATTCGTTTCCCTGTGCTCCCGACTTGAACTTGATTGTCAGTTTCCAACATGAGATAAGATAATACTCTTTTACTCTGTTCTCGATAGGTGAGTGGCAATAGGTTTCCAATTTTCAATACAATTGAATTCAATTCCTTCTCCTTTGATGCTGCTGCAGAATCTTGAGGAGATGTTTCCTGTTGAGAGGGATCGGCGACGGTGGGTCTCTCACGGTATGGTTTATGTTTGTCCACACGTCGCAATGCATCTTGAAGTAAAAGCAGTTTTTTGTCATCGGCAATATTCTCGTCGTTAATGAATTTGCTTAGATTGTCTTCAAAATGTTCGATGGGCGAGAGGACAAGTTCAAATGGTGTCAATTTATATGGTTTTGCCATTCTCACTATAGAAAACTGTTTACAAGTACTTCTATTATCGGTAGTACAAGTGTGAAGAAGCTACTACCCACGTGAAGGAGCCATGTTCTTTTAAAATTTTTTCCCCTTTTTTTAAAATCCCATGCGCGTAAAGTGGAACGCTGTTGCGTTGTCTGTTGTCTAAAAACTTATGGCAGTTGAACAATGCCCTCAGTTAAATTTAAACAAAGTTCAGATATTAGATTAATGAAATCATTGTCAACCCCATTTTTGAATATAGCCTTCCTAAGCAATGCTTTTGAAGTGCTTAAAACGGAAAACAGATGCCGTTGTTCGTGTAGTTTCTTCAGTGTCATAATGGCAACTGATAGTCTTTTCTACTGTTCACCGGAAGATATACTGTAATTTTATTGTTGAAAATGTCGGTGACTACACGTAGATCCTCGGTTATGCTCTTATTAAGATCCAGAAAAATTTAACCGTAGGGCTTGATAGTTAACTGAGTTTACGCTGACAACAGAAATTTTGGAGCACCGGGGTATATCTGTTTATTGAGAGTTATGAGCGAGCTATAATCACGAACAACTCGGTAGATGATATAGATAGTGCAATTCAAGGCAAGGGTTTGCATACATTTCCTCTTATGAAACAGATTGTGTAGAACCAGATCAACGGAAATGTGTTCATGATGAGAGCGAACAGTGAACAGTTGTAACATTTCCTGCGAGAACTGTTCAATGGATTCAGCCAAATCGTCAATAATCGACCACGAGTTCGATTCCATGCTTTTGAAAACATCAATTCCCCGTGTGAATTGTTTTGGTATGGTTGTGGAAATAGCTTTTATTTTATCATAGGACTCCTGCCAAATACTATAGCAATAGTAGATTTTTTTCGGCTTCTCCAAAAACATTTTATCGCAATTTTGAATTATTCTAGTTAAAATTGTTGTTTTTCCCGACATTGAGGGACCACACAGAAACGATCTGAAGGGTGTTTTAAATTGATACATGCTGCTGTTGGGGGCAACAGTCGGACTACAACTAACTGTAAATCATATGTGCTCAATGAATAAGTAGTAATTTCCCCATAGATCTATCTATTCAAGAACAACAAAAAAAAACAATATTTCATTGGCAATATTTATTTCGGCACTGCATGAAAACAAATATTTGCAGTCAACATGAACAATGATAAAAATAACACTTGTTCAACGTGACAAAATTTCATTGTGGTCAAAATGAAAACTCTATTTGTTTAACATGAACTCGGCAATGATAAAACTTTATAAATAAGCACTTATTGTATTTAAGCACTTTTCTTTGAATCAATTTATTTAAAATAAAAAAAACTTTTTTGTCTTTAAATAAAATTGTACATCTACAGCACTTTTTTTTTGTACAACGCTTTTCTGCGTAGCATCTTTTTACAAAGCTTTTCTATATAACACTTTTTGTCTTTAAACACTTTTCTATACAACACTTTTTGTACAACAGAAAATACACACACGGGAACTAGCAGCACTATTCAACATTATGAATTGAAAGGTGAGGTCCCCCCCCCCGGGGACCGCGGGGCCAAAGGCCGGCCGGCCGCGGGCGGGACCCCCTCCTCCCCCCGGGAGCCACGGTGGTGAAAGAATAGTTGTCTTCACTGCAGGGTAGTGGTGGTGGCTCGATGGGGTTGTGTGTATGTGGTGATATTGGGTCAGGTTATTTAATTTCTGTCGAGGCTGAGTGGTGAGTCAGGTTAGGTTCATTTATCTGGACCAAGTTGATTGCGATAGTCAATGCATTCAACTCGGTCCGAAATACGGTAGTGGCCATGAGGTAGAACACTCTCACCATTCTCGAGTACATAGACCTTGTCGGATATACACGACATTGCATTCTTTTCCTCTCACAGTATAATTTCTATACTGTAGAGAGCGAATTGCAAGCACTTGTGCTCTTGGCACTAGGCTACTTTCTACACAGTCTCTATACACGCTCATGTTGAAATTACTCTTTACAAAATGTGTAGGCACCCCTTTACACGTCTTCTTTTCTTCCCCACTATGTGTTTCAACGCAATAAACTTTGGGACCTGGGAACACCTCCCGAGATATCAAATTACACCTCGTCTTTGATTTTAACATTAATAATTTGTTGGAGGCTTGACGTTTCACCAGCTCGGGGTAGAGAGATGGACTCCAGTTGGCGAAATCCATTAGCGAGCTGATATGCACCCCCTTTTACAAATCACCCAATAAATCCAATTCAGCCCCATTTACCTTTAATAGCAGAGAATCTGTATCACCATAGTAAACTTGAACCTCCCCCTCCCGTGGCCATTGCACCTTGCACACATTGTAAAGGAACGACAACATGAGCTTTTTTGAAATTTCTAGTACTGAACTGCCGCCTGCAATATTCTTGTTCAGTACCACATTTCGCTTTCGCCTGTGTAGAAGAACCATGCCAGTCTCTATGCTCGTGAAAGATGTAAAATTCGGGTCGGCAATAGTTCGTGCACTACTCTAGAGGGTCAGTCACAACTTCGCAGCGAGATCTATTACGAATGCTTTAACACATTTTACCAAACGCTGAATTTAGGCGGAGCTTATACATTTCCTTCTCCACCATTGAATTTGCCCTAGAGTGTTTATCGACAAAGGTGTCGATAAACATTTTCAAATAGGTTCGTTGATTGAACTGCAGGACCCTGTGTATTTTGGTGATTTTGAAACCAATGCTCACCATCCAGTGAAAAAGCACATGGTGAACAACGATATTCTACTTAGGGTCTAAATCAACAATCAGTTTCTGTTTGGAGGGAGTTCATTGCATCCCCATACCCTCAACCAATGATCAATTGTAGGGGCTCAGAGAGTCCCTGCTCACGGGCCGATTGATACAGGGAAAGACAAAATCTTTGACTGAGTCGTGAAGCGCCAGCGGAATGTGACCGTCAATTTTAAAGAACCATCCTTGTGGCACGTTGTCCTCGACGTTGTTAATGTCGGATAACTCACAGTAATTCTCTCTCCATTCATAGGTTCAACAAGGCTAAGTGGGGATAGTCGGTGCTGATGTACTCTACGCGTTTAGGTCAAGGAACACTTCATGGGTAAGGACCACGGTGCTGTTTTGTCTACATGGATTAGTTTACAAGATACGATCCCAGTATCCAACGTACCCACCCCGTATTGAATGCACGAAACAATGGTGTATGTCTCAGTCGATGAGTAGGCCCATATCCACCCTACTGATTTTATAAATTAAATCCATCACTAAATGGGGTGTAGAAAAATAGTAGCATATATCTAACCCAAACTCTGAATAGATCTGGTCTGTGTTCTTACAGACTATATCCAACAGAGTTAAAACGTCACTGGCCAAGTACAGTCTACAATAATCCCACCCATTTTTACAATCCTCCTTGGACCACACCTTCTTGGCAAACTCATACTCCTCGGCTGTGCATTCACTGTTGGTCAGTGAATTGAAAAAGCTTCAATTGGAGGGAGTGTCTCTTCGCTGCAGTGAATACCAGAGCCGTAATGATTGTACGTATTTATACCCGTTCAGGGCAACCGATCATGTATTTCTCCTCCCGCGTGGCTCTTTTTCAGTACGAGGCAACTACCACAACTGTTGCTTTTCTGCACAGTACTCCATTGACTCAATGCTTTGGGGAAAAAAATAAAATAATATAAAAATCTGATTTTATTACAGCACATATGCCCATTATCCACTACCTGCCATTTCAGTTCGAGAAGCAATAACTTCTCAGCTGATTTGGGAATTATGTTGTAGATAAAGGAACTATTTACCCATGGACAATCTACTCCCCCTCCCTCCCTATGCATACGTGCCAGTGCCGGTAAAATAAATTTTAAATCATAATTGGAATTATGAATAAAAACAGGGATAAAAAACTGCTGGCTAACATTTAAATTACACGATTGATGCGCAACCCCCCTAAAATTACTACCCCCCAAGGATATTTCCTGCCACAAGTGATTATGATCTCTGACTTTCCCCTCCCCCCTCTTTTCCCTTTAGTCCCCTTATCCTCCTCCTCTACAAACTCCCCCTTACATACCCAACAGATTTTTTGATTTTTAATCGCGATACGATCCTCTGCAGACAACACCATTGGATAATGTGTATGTCTTAAACTAGAAATAGCACCATGAGCCGTGCCAATCAGTTTAGTCAGTGCCTTGACCATGAATTCATCTCCCTCATCCTCTGTTTCTACTATGTCTCACCCTTGCCGCTAGTTAAAACTATCTCTTGTTACAGGATTATATAAAGTGGAAGTGGCTATATTCTCGTGGACTTAAATCGGATAGTTGGGATTATTTATCACCTCTAGATTAGCCTCAGGATCCAAAGATCATCTTTTACAGTGAAGAAAGATGTTCTGAAAATTTTTGAAACGTAAAATGGCCCTATCCCCCGAAACCGTTTCTACTGTCTGGTAGCCATGCCGGCTACAATGCTTCATGTGATTTCGCAACTTTATTTCAGTCCAAAATCTAGAGAGGCATGTTGGACAGTAGAAACGGGCACTCTGTTTCTTACCCCCCCCCAGAACTCTACTAATGTTAGTGATAGGATTAAAATGACCGATTATGTTCGGTTGACTAGGTGGTGTGTATAGCAACCAACCACAGTGTTTAACCAAACCAACTGAGGGACTCCGGATAGGAAATACCCCACCATTCTTTTTAGAACGTGGCCTATCTTCATATTCAGTTTTATACTGAACCACAGTAAAGCCAATCTTCCAATGTACCGTGTCCTTTTCAAAAATATCAATAGCTCATATTGTTTCTGGGTCTTTTCCTTCTAGACAAGAAAAATCTACAATGGGAAAATGGGACCCCTCCTTTCCGGGTACAGCCCCGTGATCTAAATTCGTCTTGGTAGTGTCCCGAGCTAGAGGCTCGAATGCTGATATGAGGATAGCATATCTGAAACACATTTGACCTGTTTCAAAACAAATCCGCTGGACACCTTGACAACCTACTAGATCAGGATTATAATTTAAAACTACTGACCTCTCCCCACCCCCTCTTAAAATAAAATCTTTCTTAAATTTACATATGTTTAAGCTTCAAATTTAAATAAATAAAACTACTGACACACTCCAATTTTCGTTATAGTTATCAAGATGCGTTATAATTTGATCTACCCAATCCATGAAAACACCCTCAAAATTTTATAAATTTGAATAAGCCAAACGCATCTCGGAATGTATATAATGATAATACACCTCACTTCCCCTCATTTAAATAAAACACTTTTAAAACAATAGAAACCTTAATTGATTCCCTCCCCCACAATTGAATTTGATTCTCCAGAAGTGCACGGATTTTATCTACATTTGCAAGCACAATTTCTACAGGGTCAAAAACAAATTTTCCCCCCATAAGTGAATTAAAGGGATCACCAAACGTCGCAGTGAAAACAACTATATTATTTAAAATTGTATTCGACAATTGAAAATCGGGGAGAGTTGTACCCTCCTCTCCCTCGTGTATATTAACCCCACCCCCCAGGTGTTCAACAATATTTGGGCTCTGTTCCACTTCAGTTGTTCGAAGTGGAGTCGTTTGGGGATCGGTGGTTGGAGGAGGAGGGGTCCCAGGTAATTCGTTTTTTAAATCGTCTAAAATTTGCAAGGTATTTTGACTCAAGTCCCCCTGTTCAACTGTGCTATTATCTAAATTAAAAAGAAAATCATCTAAAAACTCGTCAATATTAAAAGGTACTTCAATGCTATCGTCTCATGTTTCATTGTTGGGGGACTCCACGTGTGCATCCTCTCCTTCCCCTTCTTCACTGGACGGCGAATATGGGAACAATGCTCGTCCAATCTATAAATAAAAAAATAGCTTATTTTCAAAGTGTTCAAATCATCCCTACTGTTAAAATTTGAATTATTATTGCTTAATAACATATGGTTAATTCAACTGAAAGTTCCAACTTAACGACAATCTAAGATATGACATGGAAGGCGACAATTTGTTCGTTTATTTTCAAAGTGTTAAAAAATTTTTTTTTTTTATTGAAGCGTTTCAAAGCCACGTCGCTTCCCTTACCCGCAGAGCTTCCCCCAACGCGCCTCAGCCTCATGGCACATCCCTATCTCACGCATCTGGCCCATGTCGCATCCCCCGGTGCAGCCATAACCTGGCCCCCCCCCGGCGCTTGCTCGACTCCTCGGCGTCCCAGCTCCCGGCCATTTACGAAATGTCCCAAAAAAGTTAAAATATTTCTAATTCCATACAGGTTCGGTAAACACATGAGTTTAATTATGGAGGTTAGATGAACGAGTTTGAACTTCAAAATGTTGAGAATCGTTAAGCCGCTTTCCCCACACACTTCTTAGGCATTATACCGCTATGTTTTGACATATAGCTCCCCGTGCGAGATTATAAATAATTTTGGCATCTTCTTTCCCCTGTTTTGTTTTACATTAGCGGTTTCAGTCAATCAAGGTTTCAATGGCCTTTGCGTAATTTTGTGTTTTCTGAAATAGTGGAGAACAAATTGTCTGCAAAATTAATATTTAAGGACATTGGAGTTCTATATTCTATGTAAGAGCGAAACATGACACGATAGAAATATTCAGTTTAAATTAGAATGACAATATGTGACAGATGGGATAATCTCTCTCAAAATTAGGTGAAAAAGAGCAGTCGGTGTTTCAAAGGTACCTAAAAATATATGTGATATTCAATTGTGAAAAATAGGGGATTTTGAGTTTCAAATGGTGAGCATTAATAGAAATTACCCATGAAAAATATTCGCTTATGAGATAGCGGCGAAGAGATAGGGGGAATGCATAGAAAATAGCAAAGATTAGAAAAGAGTGGTTTCTTTTGACTAGCAAGCAAAAAATTTACATTATATTAAGATATCTCCGAGGGAGGGGGGAGCAGAGAAAACAATGGTTGGGGGGGGAGGGGTTAATATCCTGCTGCGATAAGTTTATATTGGGAATTGAAAAAGAAAAAAACATTGGAAGAAATAGATGGGTAGGAAAAAATGCTTACATTTGCATAATCCGTCTGGGCTTGGGCACCCGAAGGACCAGGTAACGTGTGTTGGAGGGTGGACGGGGTGGCAGCGCTATGTTCTTGCGCGGCTGGGCTGGCTATTTCACGATCTTGCGTAGCTTCGGCATTGTAGTTACCCGCCCACTCTCTCTTTGACTTTCTGCCAGGCTGCATTGGGGCTGGCACTGATGGAGCTGCCTCATCCTCTCTGGCTTTTTGGAAGGAGGGGGCAAGCATTCTTCATAATTGGCCTTAAAAAGAAGAGAAAAAATTAGTATAAAAAAAATTTGCCCCTTTTTTTACAGAAAGAAAGTTAGTACCCTCATCCATATAATTTTTTATAGAAAAGCATTTATCACTAAGAAAGCACCCCTACACCAAAAGCACAGCAATAGGTAAAATTTGCAAGAAATGCCCCTATTTTTACCATGCTGAGAAAATTTTTTAAATGTTTCCCGTCTATAGGTTTTTAAAATAGAAAAAAGATTGTTAGCATAGCAGCTTATAGGCCTAAATTACAATCTTGGATGTAAATGTACACATAATAAAGCTATTTTTTTTTCTTAGAAACCCTCGGTTCTCTTACTGCCCAAACGCGAAGAAACAGTTTTGTTTTTCATTTTAAAATGATGGCGATAGAATTGAGGCATGGCCCCCCTCCCCCTTTCGCCAATGTCATAAATATATTGTTAGATCTTAATTTAAAAATAACGAGATTTCACCGGTTCTCCAAAAAGAGATTGTATATGCCTGCGCTTAATAAATTGCAATTGTCTGCATGAAACCGTTTTAATTTGACAGGAGAAAAACACCCCATTTTGATCTGAGAAACCTTATACAGGAAGTGCTTTAAAAAGGGTGACAGCTAATTTTAGGCCTCGCATTGGAGTCTCGTGTCAAATCAGAGCGGCATCTTCATTAAAAATTGACAGAAGTCAGTGATCGGTTTTAGCTAGGATATAGAAGGAAGGAATTTAACGAAATGGTATTTCTTTTTGCGAGAATTTGATTTTAAAACAATGGTGGGGGGGGGGGGGTAAAAAGAATATATTTTATGTTTTCCATTGATTATAATGATGTTTGTAAGGTTTGGGGGGGGGGTTTGGGGGGGTTGGGGTAAAGGAATATATTTACATTTTAGCTGAATATACTGGAGGATGTCCAAGGAAAATAATTTTATTTGAAAATGTACTAAAACGGAACTTACATGGTAAATTGTAGTTGCCAAGGCTTCTAATTCATCAATATTATCCATTGTTGTTTACACTGTGTCAAAATACTTTCTGATAATTTAATCACATTGCATGTCCGTTATATACGAAATCTCAAGGGCGAATTGTTATGTAATGGGGAAAATTATATGTAAGCAGGCCTCTGATTGGCTGAGAAGGAGGATGTATCCGACTCGCTGATTGGCTGAGAAGGAAACACGTGATCTAACTGTTTCCGGGAAACTCATAACATTTGGCTCGAGAGTAACAACAACAAATACTATTTCTGGACACCATGACATTCACGATCGTTTACGCAATCAAGTTCTCGGAAATTCACTTCCCCCTCGAGTCCTAGATCAATAACATTGTTCCCTTTAGAATTCAATGCGCATGTGCAACCTTCCTTCCGGAGTTATTACACATAGAAACATCAAATAAATTGACCTTGGAAAAAGAGGTCATTGACCCCATTAACCACGTGTTCTCCCTAGGGAGGCTATGCCCATATATGGTGCCCTGTCAGTATTCTATGCCCATATTTGGTGTGCTGTCCGTGTCAATAGGGGCCATTCTGCTAACATCTATAAAAAAAAGGAGAGTTCACTAAATAAGCTTTATCAAACTACAGTGAATCACAACATCTATATATATATATAAAAAAATAATAAAAAGAAAACGTTTCTTCAAAGAAAGGCTATTAAATGACCTAGCTGATTCTGTGGTCATACAAATCACCAAATTCATACGCTAGGGGGTGGAGGTAGTACCGAGTTAGCCCCTTCCCCCGCTCATTCCCTGAAATGTGGGAAAGTACGTAAAGTATGTCTATTTAGTTTAAATAAAAGCTAAATAAGACCAGTATGTTTCTAGCTTCCCACTGAAATGCCCCCACCTCCCAAAAATTTTAAACCAAAATCTCAAGTAAGGGAAGTTAACCAAAAATGATGATAGTATTTAAATAATACTACGCAAAAGACGACTTGGTGAAATTTGATTAGAACCAATTCTAACTTTAGACGAGGAAAGATTTAAATTTCAATATTGATGTTGATTGCTCTCATATTATAAACACCTAATATTTTACTTTTTTAAAGTATTATATCGGTTTTTAAAGTGTATTAAAATATGGAATATTTAAAGTATTTTAGTATTAAACTATATATTTCATTTTGAAGTATTAATCGGTTTTAAATCTAATCGCTCACTAGGATTTGCTTATGCAAGGGATAAGTCAGTGATACTAAAAGTCTCACTTTAATATGATATATATGATTTCATATTTAATATATTAGGCTATTTTTGATGTGAAATATTTAAAGTATTTTAGCATTACATTATTATATATTTCATGTAAGTATTATTATCGGTATAAAATCTAATCGCTCACTAGGAGGAGCTTATGCAAGGTCAGTGAGACTAAAGTCAGTGAGTCAGTGAGACTAAAAGTTTTTTTTATATATATTGTCCTTAGTAATTTTGCTTTTTTCAGAGGGGGGTGGTGTAATCGAGCGCAACTTCGAAATTACGAAGATAGGTGAATTATAGGTTAATTATTCTTAAGACCACACTGACTATGTATTACAAAATGAAGAGAAGAGACTTGGTCTTGTGGCCGGTGAAATACATTTTTACTAGCTGGAAATATCCTCGTTTTTTCTTCTTAAAAAATTTCACTGACTGGAAATATCCTCGTTCTTTTTTTCAAACATCAGTTTGTGAATTATAGGATCAAAAATGGTAAAGAGCCTCCACCAGAGCCATTGCTACTTCATAGGGCGTTGAAACGACGTTTCAGTTGTTGCGTATTTTTTACAGGGCAAGTATAAAACGTGTTGCCCAATCTTGCTGCAGCGGTATTGATCCCTGGGCCCCGTAGGTGAAAAATAATGACAAGTTAATTAGTAAACTTTAAGAACAGTTAGACAAAATTCAAATTCTGGGTGGGGGAAGCACGAAGGCCCTAAACCTGTCTCCCCTATACGTTTTTCATCTTCTGGGAGGGTTATTAAAACAATTGTACTGTTCAAGTCCACTTTTAAAGTTTTTAGTTGATAGTGCTAATGTACATAGCACAATCGGACATATGGACATATTGAACTTGAAGTTGTGCAGTCATAAGGATATTACTAAAAATATAGACTAATACCGAAGATAAACTTGCTATTGGATGTAAAATGATATTTAGAAGACAGCTTTACTAATTCTACAAATTGTTTTGGGTACCCATATGACTGACCAGACTTCAAACAATAAGCTCTTCGAGGAATGTGGTCCTATCCCGCTTTCTGGAATCATAATGAGAGAAAGGTTGAGATGTTTAGGACACGTTTTGCAGATGAAGGGTGACATATTGGTAAAGATCATCCTTTTTGGCAATGCATCTAGGGCTAAATAATTAATCTGGGCCGTTTGCGAATGGGGGGGGGAATAGATCGTAAGAAAGTATGTAAGGGAAATCGGACTTCTTTAGAGGGTATAACTCGAGAAGATAAGCGTACATCAAAATTTCTGAACCTTATTTTCCAACACTAACGAACAAGAATTATCTAGTAGATGGAAGGTCTACGTCTCTCACACCCCACTCTTTTTGCTAAATTTTAATTGAAATTGTTGTAGAATATTAAATGTAAATGTAAGTAAGCGTCTGTAAAGTTGCAAAATGTACATGAATAAAACAATTTTGTACAAAATAAAATTTATTTCTAGTAAATTATGCCATTTAATGATTTGTATGAGAAAAAAGTTATGCGTTGGCATTGCTAGGGCATAAAAAGTCCCTGGAACTCCTTGTAAGAAATTAAGCAACAAATATTACTTAAACCGGTTTCTTTTTCCCTTTTTGGTGGAAATATACTTTATTTCTTCTTTTCCTTC